>NW_028270179.1:13005325-13305325 GCF_037043375.1 Chiloscyllium plagiosum | reverse complement strand
CACGGCAAATTACTAGAGAAGCTATAATTTCATAATAAATGAATGAAGGCTGTTTTCAAATACTATGGACAACTCGATTTGAAAAAAAAGGCAATTGGGAGAATTCTCGACAGAGACTATTAAAAAAAAATTGATCCCGTCTCGAGCAAAACTGGCCAATCTGTTGAGTAATCTTTGCATATCGTTTAAAGACAATTCGCCATCACTTCCTGCATCTGCAGGGAAATGCCACCACATGACACACATTTCCTTCTCTCTTGTCACCCTTCCAAAAGTACCATTCCCTCTGTGGCATCCTGGCCAATTCCTTATTCACTCCCGACAATACCTCCCACGGCGTCATGACACCTTTCCCTGCAACCTCAGTATGTGTGGACCCAAACACACCTTGCACGTGAAGCGCCGCTTTACCAGTGCTGAGCTCAGTACGGTATTCTGGCTGCTCTACCTCCCCTTTAGAACCCTGGAGATGCGACCAGAGACATACAAGGGTTTTCAAAATATCGAAAAGACAGGGAGGTGGGCAGAGCGTGCGGGGTGGCCTTGTTAGTTAAGAACAAAACTAAATTTATGGTGCTGAATGACAGTGTTGGATGGTGTGGAGTCTGTGTGAGGTGGGCAGAGGGGGTGGGCTGGCCTTGTTAGTTAAGAACAAATTTAAATCTATGGTGCTGAATGACATAGCGTCGGATGGTGTGGAGTCTGTGTGAGAGGAATTGAGGAACCACAAATGCAAAAAAGTGGGAGTTATGTACAGACCTCCGAACAGTGGTCAGGACCAGGGGCACAACATGTACCGGGAAATAGAGAAGGCGTGTCAGAAAGGCAAGGTCACAGTGATCATGGGAGACTTCAATATGCAGGTGGACTGGGTAAATAATGTTGCCAGTGGATCCAAAGAAAGGGAGTTCATGGAATGCTTACAGGATGGCTTTTTGGAACAGCTTGTCATGGAGCCCACAAGGGAGCAGGCTATTCTGGACCTAGTGCTATGTAATGAACCAGACTTTATAAAAAAAAATCTTAAAGTAAGGGAACACTGAGGGAGCAGCGATCATAATATGGTAGAGTTCAGTCTGCAGTTTGAAAGAGAGAAGGCAAAATCGGATGTAATGGTGTTACAGTTATATAAAGGTAACTATCAGGGCATGAGAGAGGAACACGAAAATAGACTGGAAGCAGAGCTCAGCAGGGAAGATAGTAGAGCAAAAATGGCGGGAGTTTGTGGGTAAAATTGAGGGCACTGTACAGAGGTTCATCCCCAAGAAGAGAAAGATTATCTGGGGAGTGCTTAGACAGCCATGGTTGACAAAAGAAGTCCGGAAATCTATCAAAGAAAAAGAGACAGCCTATAAAGTGGCCAAGAGCACTGGGAAATCAGAAGATTGGGATGGCTACAAAAACAAATAGAGGATAACAAAGAGAGAAATAAGGAAGGAGAGGATCAAATATGAAGGTAGGCTAGCCAGTAATATTAGAAATGATAGTAAAAGTTTCTTTCAATAGATAAGAAACAAACGACAGACAAGAGTAGACATTGGGCCACTTGAAACTGATGCTGGAAGCCTAGTGATGGAAGATAAAGAAATAGCAGGAGAACTTAATAAGTACTTTGCGTCAGTCTTCACAGTGGAAGACATGAGTAATATCCCAACAATTAAAGGGAGTCAGGGGGCTGAGTTGAGTATGGTTGCCATTACAAAAGAGGAAGGGCTAGAAAAGCTAAAAGGTCTTAAAATTGATAAATCTCCTGGCCCTGATGGGTGACATCCTAGAGTTCTGAGGGAGTGGCTGAGGAAATAGCAAAGGCGTTGGTTGAGATCTTTCAAAAGTCACTGGAGTCAGGGAAAGTCCCAGATGATTCGAAGATCGCTGTTGTCACCCCCTTGATTAAGAAAGGAACAAGACAAACGATGGAAAATTATAGGCCAATTAGCCTAACCTCGGTTGTTGGTAAAATTCTGGAATCCATCATTAAGGATGAGGTTTCAAAATTCTTGGAAGAGCAGGGTCGGCTTAGAACAAGTCAACATGGATTTAGTAAGGGGAGGTCGTGTCTGACAAACCTGTTGGAGTTCTTTGAAGAGGTGACAAGTAGGTTAGACCAGGGAAACCCAGTGGATGTGGTCTACCTAGATTTCCAAAAGGCGTTTGATAAGGTGCCACATGGGAGGCTGATGAGCAAGGTGAGGACCCATGGTGTTCGAGGTGAGCTACTGGTATGGATAGAGGATTGGCTATCTGACAGGAGGCAGTGAGTTGGGATAAAAGGTTATTTTTCAGAATGGCAGCCGGTGACAAGAGGTGTCCCGCAGGGTTCAGTGTTGGGGCCACAGCTGTTCACATTATATATTAACGATCTGGATGAAGGGACGGGGGGCATTCTAGCGAAGTTTGCCAATGATACAAAGTTAGGTGGACAGGTAGGTAGAACTGAGGAAGTGGGGAGGCTGCAGAAGGATCTAGACAGTTTGGAGGAGTGGTCCAGGAAATGTTTGATGGAAGTCAATGTGAGCAAATGCGAGGTCTTGCACTTTGCGAAAAAGAATAGAAGCATGGATTACTTTCTAAACGGTGAGAAAATTCGTAAAGCCAATGTACAGAGGGATCTGGGAGTGCTAGTTGAGGATTCCCTCAAGGTAAACATGCAGGTTGAGTCCGTGATTAAGAAAGCGAATGCAATGTTGTCAATTATCTCAAGGGGGTTGGAATTAAAAAGCACTGTTGTGCTACTGAGACTTTATAAAGCTCTGGTTAGGCCCCATTTCGAGTCCTGTGTCCAGTTTTGGTCCCCACACCTCAGGAAGGATATACTGGCACTGGAGCGTGTCCAGCGGAGATTCACACGAACGATTCCTGGAATGGTAGGTCTAACATACGAGGAACGGCTGAGGATCCTGGGATTGTATTCATTGGAGTTTAGTAGATTAAGGGGAGATTTAATAGAAATTTACAAGATAATACATGGCTTGGAAAGGGTGGACACTAGGAAATTGTTTCCGTTAGGCAAGGAGATTAGGACCCGTGGACACAGCCTTAGAATTGGAGGAGATAAATTCAGAACAGAAATGCGGAGACATTTCTTCAGCCAGAGAGTGGTGGGCCTGTGGAATTCATTGCCACAGAGTGCAGTGGAGGCCGGGACGCTAAATGTCTTCAAGGCAGAAATTGATAAATTCTTGATGTCACAAGGAATTAAGGGCTACGGGGAGAATGCGGGTAAGTGGAGTTGAAATGCCCATGAGCCATGATTGAATGGCGGAGTGGACTCGATGGGCCGAATGGCCTTACTTCCGCTCCTATGCCTTATGGTCTTATGGTCTTATACGTCGTCGTACACATCGTCACCCAATGACATATGTAAGAAAAGGAAGAAAAAACAAAAAAAAGGGAATTCGGTTGGAAGCTGGAAGGCAGTCCAAACAGAGTTTGTAATCTCAGGATTGGAACCAATGCCACTTGCTTGTGAGGCTAAGAATGGAGAATGAGAACAGATGAATGCATGGTGGCTGCGCTGGTGTCGGAGGTAGGACTTCAGGTACGCGGATAATTGGGATACTTTCTGAGGAAAATTAACCTTTCCAGCAAAGACGGGTTGTAAGTGAACTGGAAGCGCATCAACATCCTGGGCACAATGTTTACTGGAGCTCTTCTGGAGAGTTTAATCTAGATTGTCGGTTGGGCGGTGTGGTGGGAAACTGAGCTCCGGATCATTTGATGGAGTATGCAATGAACACCCAGACGCAGCGCGCGAGAGAGGCTGCAACGAGGAGAGGCTCTTAGCGGGGAAAGGTGCAGTCAGTGTGATGTGTTGAACTGTGTCTATTTTAACACAAAAATATGAGGAACATGAGTGACGAACTCAGAGCATGAATCCGTGCTTGGAACTATGATGTTGTGTTCATTACGGAGACTTGGATATCACAGAGACAGGAAATGTTATTGAATGTTCCAGGGTTTAGATGTTTCAAAATAAATAGGGGGGAATATAAAAGAAATTGAGGGGTAGCAATGTTAAACATTGATATTAGCAATGCTGCAGAAAGGGAGATCTTCGAGAAGGGTTTGTCTGTAGACTCAGTATGGGTGGATGTCAGAAACGGGAAAGAAGCAGTCACTTAATTGCAAGTTTTCTATAGGATACCAAATGCTAATAGAGGGAGGGAGGAGCAGATTACGAGGCAGATATTGGAACAGTGTAGAAGTAACATCGTTGTTCTAATTGGTGATTTTAACGTCCCTCATAATGATTGGAACCAACTCAGTTCAAATAGCCTTGATTGAAATCTTTTCAGGTATTTGCAGGAAGGGTTCCTGGTGCTATGTGTAGGTAGGCTGGAGTAGAGGTCGGGCTATATTGGATTTGCTGTTTGCCAACGAACCAGGCCAGGTGTCGGATCTGTCGGTGGGAGAGCACTTTCGTGATAGTGATCACAACTGCATGACCTTTTCTCTTCTCGTGGAGAGAGAAAGGAGCAGACGGGATCAGCAAGCATTTAATTGTAGAGCGGGAATTACAATGCTATTAATAAAGAACTGGGGCACCTAGACTGGAAACCAATGTTCTCAGGCAAATGCATAACAAAAACGAGGAGTTTGTTTTGGAAGCACCGGCTGAATATGAAGGACAGGGGTGTCTATCCGAGTGGGGAAAGAAAGGGATGTGAGGTTGAAAGAACTTTGGTTAACAAGGGATGTGGAACATCTCGTCCAGAGGAAGAAGAAGGTTACTTAAGGTTGAGGAGGAAAGAGTCAGGCGTGGCTTTAGATGATTACAACGTAGCCTGGAGAGGTCACCATTTTTTGGGAGGAGAGAGAGAGAGAAAGTGAGAGAGAGAGAGAGCGTGAAAGAGGACCAGGGGGCTGACAGGAAGGCACATTTTCCCAGATAAAAGTGTCTTACCTCGACCGTCAGGAACTTGCATTTTTCGGGAGAAGTGGAACACAGAGAGTACCAAGGGCTGCCGGGATGGAAAGTCTTCCCAGTAAATAGGGACTTACCTCGAGCGTCAGTGGCCCTAATTTGCAGCAGTGACCGGAACGGTGAGGGCGACGTGCTGAGTGCGAGCAGTCAATTTGTCCTCTGGAAACGTGAGCGAAACAATATTTTTTTGAGGAATAGATAGACGGTTTTGTAGTCGAAAACGAGGCTCCCGAATGGTATATCAGCACCTATGATATAGGTTAAAAATGGATTGAAATCCTACAAGCAATTTAGAGAGCTTGAAGCCAAGTTAAAAGGGAAGAGCTCAGAGGTAGTAATCTGAGGATTACTCAGCTAAGGGAGATAGTGACTGTGTGACGGAACAACAGAGAAAGAGGAGGAAGGCAGTGCAGGTGTACCCTGTGCTCATCTCCCTCCAAAACAGATAAAGCGTTTTGGATACTGGTGGGCGACACATCTCACAACGGAAAAGCAGCATTAGCCAGGTTCAAAGTAACATGGCGAGCTCTGCTGCGCAGACGAGTTAAAAAAAGAGTGGAAGTGTGATAGTGATAGGGGACTCAACTGTAAGGGGGAATAAATAGGTAGTCCTGTGTTCGAAAACGAGACTGCTGAATTACGTGTTGCCTCCCAGGTGCACGGATCAGGGACGTCTCAGATCGACTGCAGAACATTCTGAAGAGGGTGGAGAACAATAAGTTGTCGTGGTGAATATAGGCAACAATTATATAGGTGAAAAAAGGGATATGGCCCTGCAAGCAGACTTTCGGGAGGTAGGAGCCAAGTTGGAAAGTAGGACTGCAGAGAGAGTAATCTCAAGGTTGCTAATAGTGCAACACGCTCGTCAGAGTAGAAATGAAAAATATCAGCTGGATGAATGCATAGCTTGAAATATGGTGCAGGAGGGAGGGGTTTATATTTTTGGGACTATGGGATGGATCCTGGGTTTGTTGGAACTATTAAAAACTGGATTGGTCTACGCTGAACGCAAAGTGACTGATTGTGTGAGGTGCATCTATTATAATGCCAGAAGCGTCATAGATAAGTTTGAAGAACATGGGCCGGAATTAGTACCTGGGAGTATGATGTTATTGTTATTACAGAAGAGTTGAATAGGTACTTTGGATCTGCCTTCGTTGGGTAAGACAAAAGCAATCTCCCAGATGTAATAGTGGCTAAAGGACCTCGGGTAATGGATGAACTGAAGGGAAATTATTAGGCAACGCTGGATGGACTGTTAGGTCAGAGGGCTGATATATCATCAGGACCTGATCATCTGCATCCCAGGGTACTTCAGGAGGTGGCTCTACAAATCATGCACGCATTGACAATCATTTTCCAATGTTCTGTAGTTTCAGGATCAGTTCCTGCGGATTGGAACATGGCTAATGTTGTCCCACTTTTCAAGAAAGGAGGCAGATAGAAAACAGGGAATTATAGACCAGTTAGCCTGACGTCAGTAGTGTGAAATATGCTGGAGTCAATTATAAAAGATGAAATTACGACTCATATGGATAGCAGTAACATGGTAGGTTAGAGTCAGCATGGATTTTCAAAGGGGAAATGTTTCTTGACTAATCATCTGGATTGTTTTGTGGATGTAACTATGGAGATGGACAAGTGAGAGACAGTGGACATAGTGTACCTGGACTTTCAGAAAGCCTTTGATAAAGTCCCATATCAGAGATCAGTGAGCAAAATTAGGGCACATGGTATTGGGGCAAAATACTGATTTCGATTGAATATTTTCTGGTCGACAGGAAGCAAAGAGTAGTGATGAACTGGTCCCTTTCATAATGGCAGGTGGTAACCAGTCGTATACCACAAGGCTCGGTTATGGGACGGCAGCTGTTTAGAATATACATTCATGGCATTGATGATGGTATTACAAGTAATATTAGCACATTGGCTGAAAGCACAAATCTGGGTGGCAGGGTGAAACGTAAGGAAGATATTATGAGAATATAGGGTGATTTGGACAGGCTAGGTGAGTGGTCAGATGCATGGTAGATGCAGTTTAATGTGGATAAATGTATGATTATCCACTTTGGTGGCAAGCACAGGAAGGCAGGTTACTATTTAAATGAAATGAAATTAGGTATAGGGGAAGTACAAAGAGATTTATGTGTTTTTGTACATCAGTCAATGAAAGCAAGCATGCAGGTTCAGTAGGCAATGAAGAAGGCTAACGGCATGCCGGCCTACAAAACAAGAGGAATTGAGTATAGGAGCAAAGGGGACGTTCTGCAGCTGTACGAGGCCCTGGTGAGACCGCACCTGGAGTATTGTGTGCAGTTTTGGTCTCAAAATTTGAAGAAGGACATTCTAGCTATTGAGGGAGTGCAGCATAGGTTCACAATGTCACTTCATGGAATGGCAGGACTATCAAATCTTGAAAGATTGGAGCGACGAGGCTTGTATGCACTTGAGTTTAGAAGGATGAGAGTGGATCTGATTGTGACATATAAGATTATTAAAGGATTAAACACTCTGGAGGCAGGAAGCGTTTCCACTGATGGGTGAGTCCAGAAGCAGAGGACACAGATTAAAAATAAGGTGCAGGCATTAAGAACTGAGCTGAGGAGAAACATCTTGACCCAGAGCATGGTGGATATATGCAATGCTCTGTCCCAGAAGGCAGCGGAGGCCAAGTATCTGCATACTTTCAAGGAAGAGATGGATAGAGCTATTAAACATATTGGAATCAAGAGTTATAAAGATAACACAGGATTAGGAAACTGATTGGGGATGATCAATCATGATCGTAATGAATAGTGATTCTGGCTCGAAGGACAGAATGCCCTACCCCTCACCTATTGTCTATTACTGAGACTTGGTTAAGGAAGGATATAATTAGCAACTTCCTCTGCTGCTCCCGCTCTTTCTGTGAAGGAGAGAGAAAACAAAACACCGATGCCCGCTACAGGTAAGTAATTTTGAAAAAAACTCTAACCTTAGCTGTAGTCTGCCGGGTTCACCTCAACTCGGCCGCTGCTCCCACTCAAATGACCGTTGGTGGTGAAACAGTGAGTATTTATACTCAGTTCTCCTTCCCGGCTGCCCCTCTGCTTGCCGTCACTTCCTCTGCTGCTCCCGCTCTTTCTGTGAAGGAGAGAGAAAACAAAACACCGATGCCCGCTACAGGTAAGTAATTTTGAAAAAAACTCTAACGGTCATTTGAGTGGGAGCAGCGGTCGAGTTGAGGTGAACCCGGCAGACTACAGCTAAGGTTAGAGTTTTTTTCAAAATTACTTACCTGTAGCGGGCATCGGTGTTTTGTTTTCTCTCTCCTTCACAGAAAGAGCGGGAGCAGCAGAGGAAGTGACGGCAAGCAGAGGGGCAGCCGGGAAGGAGAACTGAGTATAAATACTCACTGTTTCACCACCAACGGTCATTTGAGTGGGAGCAGCGGCCGAGTTGAGGTGAACCCGGCAGACTACAGCTAAGGTTAGAGTTTTTTTCAAAATTACTTACCTGTAGCGGGCATCGGTGTTTTGTTTTCTCTCTCCTTCACAGAAAGAGCGGGAGCAGCAGAGGAAGTGACGGCAAGCAGAGGGGCAGCCGGGAAGGAGAACTGAGTATAAATACTCACTGTTTCACCACCAACGGTCATTTGAGTGGGAGCAGCGGCCGAGTTGAGGTGAATCCGGCAGACTACAGCTAAGGTTAGAGTTTTTTTCAAAATTACTTACCTGTAGCGGGCATCGGTGTTTTGTTTTCTCTCTCCTTCACAGAAAGAGCGGGAGCAGCAGAGGAAGTGACGGCAAGCAGAGGGGCAGCCGGGAAGGAGAACTGAGTATAAATACTCACTGTTTCACCACCAACGGTCATTTGAGTGGGAGCAGCGGCCGAGTTGAGGTGAACCCGGCAGACTACAGCTAAGGTTAGAGTTTTTTTCAAAATTACTTACCTGTAGCGGGCATCGGTGTTTTGTTTTCTCTCTCCTTCACAGAAAGAGCGGGAGCAGCAGAGGAAGTGACGGCAAGCAGAGGGGCAGCCGGGAAGGAGAACTGAGTATAAATACTCACTGTTTCACCACCAACGGTCATTTGAGTGGGAGCAGCGGCCGAGTTGAGGTGAACCCGGCAGACTACAGCTAAGGTTAGAGTTTTTTTCAAAATTACTTACCTGTAGCGGGCATCGGTGTTTTGTTTTCTCTCTCCTTCACAGAAAGAGCGGGAGCAGCAGAGGAAGTGACGGCAAGCAGAGGGGCAGCCGGGAAGGAGAACTGAGTATAAATACTCACTGTTTCACCACCAACGGTCATTTGAGTGGGAGCAGCGGCCGAGTTGAGGTGAACCCGGCAGACTACAGCTAAGGTTAGAGTTTTTTTCAAAATTACTTACCTGTAGCGGGCATCGGTGTTTTGTTTTCTCTCTCCTTCACAGAAAGAGCGGGAGCAGCAGAGGAAGTGACGGCAAGCAGAGGGGCAGCCGGGAAGGAGAACTGAGTATAAATACTCACTGTTTCACCACCAACGGTCATTTGAGTGGGAGCAGCGGCCGAGTTGAGGTGAACCCGGCAGACTACAGCTAAGGTTAGAGTTTTTTTCAAAATTACTTACCTGTAGCGGGCATCGGTGTTTTGTTTTCTCTCTCCTTCACAGAAAGAGCGGGAGCAGCAGAGGAAGTGACGGCAAGCAGAGGGGCAGCCGGGAAGGAGAACTGAGTATAAATACTCACTGTTTCACCACCAACGGTCATTTGAGTGGGAGCAGCGGCCGAGTTGAGGTGAACCCGGCAGACTACAGCTAAGGTTAGAGTTTTTTTCAAAATTACTTACCTGTAGCGGGCATCGGTGTTTTGTTTTCTCTCTCCTTCACAGAAAGAGCGGGAGCAGCAGAGGAAGTGACGGCAAGCAGAGGGGCAGCCGGGAAGGAGAACTGAGTATAAATACTCACTGTTTCACCACCAACGGTCATTTGAGTGGGAGCAGCGGCCGAGTTGAGGTGAACCCGGCAGACTACAGCTAAGGTTAGAGTTTTTTTCAAAATTACTTACCTGTAGCGGGCATCGGTGTTTTGTTTTCTCTCTCCTTCACAGAAAGAGCGGGAGCAGCAGAGGAAGTGACGGCAAGCAGAGGGGCAGCCGGGAAGGAGAACTGAGTATAAATACTCACTGTTTCACCACCAACGGTCATTTGAGTGGGAGCAGCGGCCGAGTTGAGGTGAACCCGGCAGACTACAGCTAAGGTTAGAGTTTTTTTCAAAATTACTTACCTGTAGCGGGCATCGGTGTTTTGTTTTCTCTCTCCTTCACAGAAAGAGCGGGAGCAGCAGAGGAAGTGACGGCAAGCAGAGGGGCAGCCGAGACCCGGAAGCAGTTAGTGTAAGCTTAGCTGGGTTAGTTTTTTTCCCCCTTTAAAAGCGTGAAGGAGAGGAACCCGAGGCACTACACGGGTAGTGCCTCCCACCCGCCCTCCTCCTCTAACCTAATAATAACATCTGTTGTGGCAAGCAGGTAAGTGCTGAATTTTGCTTGTATTATTTAGACACAGTTTTTGTTTAAACAGTTAGCTTTAGAGGGATGGCAGTGAAGGCAGTGCAATGTTCCTCCTGCAACATGTATGAGGTGAGGGATGCCATCGACGTCCCTGCCGATTACACTTGCAGGAAGTGCACCCATTTCCAGCTCCTCCAAGACCGTGTTAGGGAACTGGAGCTGGAGTTGGATTAACTTCGGATCATTCGGGAGGCAGAGGGGGTCATAGATCAGAGTTATAGGGAAGTAGTAACTCCAAAGATGGCAGATAGATGGGTTACAGTGAGGGGGACTGGGAGGAAGCAGCCAGTGCAGGGGCCTCCTGCGGCCATTCCCCTCAAGAACAAGTATACCGTTTTGGATACTTGTGGGGGGGATAACTTACCAGGGGTAAGTAACGGGGCTCAGGTCTCTGGCACGGAGCCTGTCCCCGTTACTCAGAAGGGAAGGGTGAAGAAGAGCAGAGCAGTAGTAATTGGGGACTCGATAGTTCGTGGCACAGATAGGCGGTTTTGTGGGAACGAGAGAGACTCACGTTTGGTATGTTGCCTCCCAGGTGCAAGGGTACGTGATGTCTCTGATCGTGTTTTCCGGGTCCTGGAGGGGGAGGGGGAGCAACCCGAAGTCGTGGTCCACATTGGCACCAACGACATAGGTAGGAGGAGTGCTGAGGATGTTAGGCAGGCTTTCAGGGAGCTAGGTTGGAAGCTTGGAGTTAGAACAAAGAGTTGTTGTCTCTGGTTTGTTACCCGTGCCACGTGATAGAGATTCGAGGAATAGGGAGAGAGAACAATTAAATGCGTGGCTTCAGGGATGGTGCAGGAGGGAGGGGTTCCAGTTTTTGGATAACTGGGGTTCTTTCTGGGGACGGTGGGACCTCTATAAACAGGATGGTCTACACCTGAACCTGAGGGGAACCAGTATCCTTGGGGGGAGTTTTGCTAGTGCTCTTGGGGGGGGTTTAAACTAACTCGGCAGGGGCATGGGAACCCAGATTGTAGCTTCAGGGTGCAGGGCCTGGAGTGTAGGGAGGTGAGGAACATGGCATCAATTTCCAAGGAGGGTGCCTGTAAACAGGGAAGTGGCTTGAGGTGTGTATACTTCAATGCAAGAAGTATACGAAATAAGGTAGGTGAACTTGCAGCGTTGGTTGGTACCTGGGACTTCGATGTTGTGGCTATTACGGAGACATGGCTAGAACAGGGACAGGATTGGCTGTTGCAGGTTCCGGGATTTAAATGTTTTAGTAGGGTCAGAGGTGGGGGTAAAAGAGGGGGAGGTGTGGCATTGCTTGTCAAAGATAGTATTACAGCGGTGGAAAGGACGATGGATGAGGACTTGCCATCTGAGGTAGTTTGGGCTGAGGTTAGGAATAGGAAAGGTGAGGTCACCCTGTTAGGAGTCTTTTACAGGCCTCCTAATAGTCCTAGAATCATTGAAGAAAGGATTGGGAAGGTGATTCAGGAGATGAGTGACAGTAATAGGGTGGTTGTTATGGGGGACTTTAACTTTCCTGATATTGATTGGGAAAGCTATAGCTCAAGTTCGTTAGATGGGTCAGTGTTTGTTCAATGTGTGCAGGAGAGTTTCCTGACACAATATGTAGACAGGCCAACAAGAGGTGAGGCCATACTGGATTTGGTTCTGGGTAACGAACCAGGCCAGGTGTTAGAATTAGAGGTAGGTGAGCACTTTGGGGATAGTGACCATAATTCGGTGATTTTTACACTCGTGATGGAGAGGGATAAGTGTGTACTACAGGGCAAGAATTATAGGTGGGGTAAGGGAAATTATGATGCGGTGAGGCATGACTTAGGATGTGTGGCTTGGAAAAGTAGACTCCAAGGCAAGAGTGTAAATGATATGTGGAACTTGTTCAAGGGGCAACTATTGAGTGTCCTTGATAATTATGTACCTGTCAGGCAGGTAGGAAAGGGTCGTGCGAGGGAGCCGTGGTTTAATAAGGAATTGGAATCCCTTGTTAAATGGAAGAGGGCGGCCTATCTCAAGATGAGACGTGAAGGTTCAATTGGGGCGATTGAGTGTTATAGGGTAGCCAGGAAGGACCTGAAGAGAGAGCTAAAAGCAGCAAGGAGGGGACATGAAAGGTCCTTAGTAGATAGGATTAGGGAAAACCCTAAGGCTTTCTATAGGTATGTTAGGAATAAAAGAATGACTAGGGTAGGAATAGGTCCAGTCAAGGATAGTAGGGGGAAGTTGCGTGTGGAGGCGGAAGAGATTGGGGAGACACTGAATGAATACTTTTCTTCAGTATTCACTCAGGAACAGGGCATTGTTGTCGATGAGAATACTGAGGCACAAATAAGTAGAATGGATGGCTTTGAGGTATGTAGAGAAGAGGTGTTGGAAATCCTGGAAAAGGTGAAAATAGATAAGTCCCCTGGGCCTGATGGCATTTATCCTAGGATTCTCTGGGAAGCAAGGGAGGAGATTGCTGAGCCATTGGCCTTGATTTTTATGTCCTCTTTGTCTACAGGAGTAGTCCCAGAAGACTGGAGGATAGCAAATGTGGTTCCCTTGTTCAAAAAGGGGAGTAGGGATAGCCCTAGTAACTATAGGCCGGTGAGTCTCACTTCTGTTGTGGGCAAAGTCTTAGAGAGAATTGTAAGGGATAGGATTTATGCACATCTAGATAGGAATAATGTGATCAAGGATAGTCAGCATGGTTTTGTGAAGGGCAAGTCGTGCCTCACAAACCTTATTGAATTCTTTGAAAAGGTGACGAAGGAGGTTGATGAGGGGAAAGCGGTAGATGTGGTATATATGGATTTTAGTAAGGCGTTTGATAAGGTTCCCCATGGTAGGCTACTGCAGAAAATACGGAGATATGGCATTGAGGGTGAGTTGGAGGTTTGGATTAGGAATTGGCTGGATGGAAGAAGACAGAGGGTAGTAGTTGATGGCAAAGTTTCTTCATGGAGTGCCGTCACTAGCGGTGTTCCGCAAGGATCTGTTTTGGGACCATTGCTGTTTGTCATTTTTATAAATGACCTGGAAGAGGGGTTAGAAGGTTGGGTGAGCAAGTTTGCGGATGATACGAAAGTCGGAGGAGTTGTTGACAGTGAGGAAGGATGTAGCAGGTTACAGCAGGATATAGAGAAGCTGCAGAGCTGGGCAGAAAGGTGGCAGATGGAATTCAATGTAGCTAAGTGCGAGGTGATTCACTTTGGGAAGAATAACAAAAAGATGGGGTACTGGGCTAATGGTCGGATACTTGGTAGTGTGGATGAGCAGAGGGATCTTGGTGTCCATGTACACAGATCTCTGAAAGTTGCCACCCAGGTAAATAGTGCGGTGAGGAAGGCATATGGCGTACTGGCTTTTATTGGTAGAGGAATTGAGTTCCGGAGTCCTGAGGTCATGATGCAGTTGTATAAGACTCTGGTACGGCCGCATCTGGAATATTGTGTGCAGTTTTGGTCGCCATACTATAGGAAGGATGTGGAGGCATTGGAACGGGTGCAGAGGAGGTTTACCAGGATGTTGCCTGGTATGGAAGGAAAATCGTATGAGGAAAGACTGAGGCACTTGGGGCTGTTTTCACTAGAGAAAAGAAGGTTTAGGGGTGACTTGATTGAGGTGTACAAGATGATTAGGGGGTTAGATAGGGTCGACAGTATGAACCTTTTCCCGCGTATTGAGTCGGGTATTACAAGGGGGCATAGCTTTAAATTAAGGGGGGGTAGATATAGGACTGATGTTAGGGGTAGGTTCTTCACTCAGCGAGTCGTTAGTTCATGGAATGCCCTGCCAGTAACAGTGGTGGACTCTCCCTCTTTATGGGCATTTAAGAGGGCATTGGATAGGTATATGGAGGATAGTGGGTTAGTGTAGTTTGGGTGGGCTTGGATCGGCGCAACATCGAGGGCCCAAGGGCCTGTACTGCGCTGTATTCTTCTATGTTCTATGTTCTATGTAAGCATACTAGCACTTCAGTGCTCAGGCTGGATAGAGAGGGTGGTAAAATGGAAGGAGGATTTGCACTACTGGTCAGAGAAAATATCACAGCTGTGCTGAAGTAGGACACAATGGATAACTCGAGAAGTGAATCAATGGGCAGAGCTCAGAAATAGGAAGGGTGCTGTCACAATGTTGGGTCTGTACGACAGTCCTCCCAATGGTGAGCGTTAGTTCGAGGAACAAACATGTAAACAGGTTATGGAAAGACATAGGGATGCCAAGCTGGTGGTGATAGGAGATTTTAATGTTCCCAACAATGGCTGGCATCCTCTCAGTGTCAGAATTCTAAATGGAGCAGAATTTGAAAGGAGCATCGAGGAGTGTTTCTAAAGCAGTATGCAAATAGTCCAACTCGGGAAGAAGCCACACTGGAACTGGTTTTGTAGAATAAGACTAACCAGATTGTTGAAGGTTCAGTAGGAGATTATTTTGGGAATAATAATCACAATTCCGTAAGTTTTTGAATACTTACGGACAAAGATGACAGTGGTCCCAAAGGAAGAGTGCAAAACTGTGGGAAGGCCAACTATATCAAAATTCGGCAGGAGTTGGGGAAATAGATTGGGAGCAGCTGTTTTAAGGTAAATCCACATTTGATGTGAGGAACATTTTCAAAGAGAGGTTGATTAGACTGCAGAGGAAGCATGTTCCTGTCAAAACGAGGGATAAAAATTGCAAAGATGAGGGAACTATCGATGAGAGGTGAAATTGTGAGACTGGCTAAAACGAATAAGGAAGGATTCATAAGGTATTGGCGACTGTAGATAGATGAAACTTTGGAAGAACATCTGCAATTTTGGACCAATCTGAAAAGAGGAAGTCAGAGGGCTAAAAGGGGTCATGAAATATCTTTAGCACACAGGTTTGCGCAAAATCGTAATGCATTTTATTCATATGTAAGGAACAAGAGTGGAATTAGAGAAGGGTTGGCCTTCTCAAGGACAAAGGACGCAAGTTAAGTGTGGAATCAGAGAATATCGGTGAGATTCTTAATGAGTGCTTTGCATTGGTACTCACTGCCGAGA
The DNA here is from genome assembly GCF_037043375.1 of Chiloscyllium plagiosum. NCBI lineage: Eukaryota > Metazoa > Chordata > Chondrichthyes > Orectolobiformes > Hemiscylliidae > Chiloscyllium > Chiloscyllium plagiosum. The sequence continues at coordinate 13,289,894 of NW_028270179.1, read as the reverse complement.
AGGACATGACAGATGTTATCGTTTGGGATAGGTGCTTGATTACTGTTGGTCAGGTCGGCATCAGGAGAGCGGAAGTGCTGGGTTTTAAGATGCATTCAGGTGGGCAGGTCCACATGTCCAGATGTGATCTATTCCACGTTACTGAGGGAAGAAAGAGTGGAAAAAGCTGGGGCCTGAACAGATACCATTGCAACATCCTTGAACACGGGTGGTACACTGGAGGATTGGAGAATTGCTAGTGTTGCATGACCTCACAGTGATCTATAGTTAGCTCCATTGGCCAACACGCTGCTCGCTTCCCCAGATAATGAATGTCTAGCTGAAATTTCTGATAAAACTTCTCATTGTCCACAATACGGTCTCTTCTAATCTTAACAATCATGCGTTCTAAATTCTAATCCAAATCATTAATATTGAGAACAAACAATACTGAGCCAATCACCATCCCCTCAGGGACTTCTTGAGACACAGACCTCCAGTCCGACAAGCATCCTTGCACTATTACCCCATGCTTCCTGCCATCAAACCAATTGTGTAACCAATTTGCCAGCACTCCCTGTATTCCATGTCATCTAACCTTTCAAATCAGCCTACCATTTGGAACCTTATCAAAGGCCTTTTTTAAACCCATACCGAACATTTTCAATGCCCTGTCTTCGTCAACCCTGCTGGTCAATTCACCGAAGAATTCTAACAAACTTGTCAGACATGTTCGCCCACGCAAGAAGCCATTCTGATTTTCCTAATCAAACCCTGCCTTTGCAAATGAATGAATAAACTGTTCTCTCAGTATTTTTTCATTTAACTTACGCACAAGAAACGTAAACATTAATTATGTATAGTTCCTAACTTTTCTTCGCAGCCCTTCCTGAGTAATGGGACAACATTCGTCATGCTCCAGTCTTCCAGGACCACACCTGCGGCTAACAGTGATGCAAAAATATCAGCGAGGCTTCCATTAATTTCTTCTCTGGCCTCTAGCAGTATAATTGATTTTATCTGGGTAGGAAAATGAGATTAATCCACCTTCAAAAATTCTAATACATCGAACATCTCCTCTACCATGATATAGACGGTCACCACCATATGGCCAATAACTTCCCCAAATCCCAAGTTCCCCAGCCTTTCTGTACGCTAAGCACAGATGAAGTATTCATTGAGGACCTCGCCCATCTCCTGCGTTTCCACACGTATATAACTACCTTGGTCCTTGAGGAGACTCATTCTCTCTTTAGTCATTCCTTTTCCCTTGATGTGTATCAATAACGCGTTTACTTAAAAAGACGTGTCCCAATTTTAACCATCCATCCTGTGCCTTCTGCCAACGATTGAAAAAATACTGTAGAATGAAGCTCGAGAAACCATGGGTATAAGCAAGAAAACGATTTTGCCACTAATTCCTGTAAACAGGGAAAAAATAATTAGTTTCTATCCTTCCCCCCATCACATCAACACTACTATCCTGTCTGCAACTGTTTTGAGCAATGTTTATCTGCGAATTACTGTTCTCATTTTTAAAGTTATACGTCGATGGATCATGAATTTTTAGCCACGGCTACCAGTTATAAAAAAAATCTTGGCAAGTGCAGACATCTGGTCTACGCTCATTGACGAACTACGTCCAACTGGTCGATCAATTAGGAAAATCGTTACACTCGATGTGCACTTTTAGAACAGCTTCGGGATAAGTAAAACCTTCATCAACAAAATTTCGCCTGTGAGGGGTATCACTATTGTACATTACTCCGGATTCTGGATTACTATGGCTGATCGGGCCCTTTGTCCTGTGAGCACATGCTCCCAACTTCAGGCCTCAAACCCTTTACCTCTGAGCCTCGACGTTGCGCGGGGCGGGGGGGGGGGGGGGGGGTGGTGCATAAACTGTTAAAATCTTAAACTGCATGTTGATTCTCTGAATATGAAGGACCTACCGGTAACTCTTTGAAATTTGAGAAAAAATTGTTATAGAGGTACTCTCTCTGCTGTTTGGGACGCAAGTCTCGTGCAAAGAATGAAGGCATTGCCTGATGCAAAGACAGTTGATAGGTCAAATACATAAAACATATCATTCACTCTCAGAAGAGGAGTTTGAGGCTTGGAACGTTGTAAAAGAGTGAATGCCAAAATGGGTAGAGGAAGTAAGAAACTAAGGCAAAACTGAATCAGTTCTAAAATGGTTAATAAACTAATTTTGACAACGCATATTGAAAGCCAACGCAGCACCAGAAAATCTTCGGAGCTCTTCGGGGTATTTACCGCTTTCAGAAATATCAAATTTCTACCTTAACTTATATTCACGACTGAAGCATTGCAACTTCTCAACAGTACCAAAACGACTGCAGATTACTCGCTGCACTGTGTCACAATGTATTTTTTCTTACAATTTTACTACGCCCTTGTTTTTATTTTATCGAGAGAGCGGGTAATTTGCCAGCCTCCAAATCGACTGGGTTCGAAACGTTTATTGGAATGCTTTTTGTTTAACTCTAACAGATAATGCCTCCGGCCTAAGTTTTTCATATCTTAAAAAAAACAGGGGCACAATCAAAGGGGAGTTACCTTCTAGGTGTGTAGCTACCCTTCGTTTAGATTAATATTTTTGATTCAGTTCAGCTGTGTTGTGTGTGAAGAAAGTGAGGCCGGTCAAGTGAGGCCAGGTACTCTCTCTCTCTCTCTCACTTCAAGCATGTAAGCCTTGGTATGTTTCTATTTTACTCTTTGTGCTAAGGGATGTATTTATTGGGACCGCTGTAAGTGTTTTCAGTACAGCATCATTTCATCAGGATAGTGTGTCGGGTTTTTAGATAGGATAATTTACCTTGTGTACTATTTTCTGTTTTTTTTTTGTTGCATTCCGTAATTTTGTAAATAAGTACTGTTTGTTTAAAACTTGACAGTAGGACCAGCTAATTCAATTCTGGAATATCCACTATACACTTAACCAAAAGAAATAGTAAAATTACGGTCTGGGCTACGTGCTTAAAAATGTGCTTTGGGGTCGAGCCTGGTCCGTAACAACTGTTAAACTAAATTATTTAGGTCCGTGCTAACCTAATCAATTGGAAGATGATAGACAATGAAACGATGCTGTGTGCATATAGTGAAGAACTCGACAATGGCCTATCTGTAATGGGAACTCATGAACTGAACATTTCGAAGTGGGAGTCGGCAATTCATTCCTCAGAACCCTCTCTGTCAGTTAACATGATCATGACTCATCTTATCCTGGTCTCAACTCTAGTATTCTGCCTGCTACCCAGAACACTTTGTCACACCTTTCATCGGAAGAATATCTATTTATTTCTCGAATCCGTCGATTGATTCTGCCTCCAGTGAACTCTGTGGCAGTGAGATCCACAGATTCACTTATGAGAGAAGTAGTGTCTCCTCATCTCAGTTTTGAGTCTGCCTCCTCTCTGTCTCTCTCTCTCTCGATGACCTCTTGTTTGACACTGTTCCACAAGGGGGAACATGTGATCAACCACCCCAGCTTATAAATGCCCTTGAGGGTTTCGTGTGCCTTAATCAGACCCGCTCTCATTCTTCTGAACTGCAGCGAGGAAAAACGCTAGTACTTTAAAGAGCCTCCTCTGACTGGCATCCAGTGTTAATACATCCTTCCTCAAGTGTGGAGACAGTGAGAACTGCAGATGATGGGGATCAGAGCTTAAAGATGTGTTGCTGGAAAAGCGCAGCAGGTCAGGCAGCATCAAAGGAGAAGGAGAATCAACGTTTTGGGCATAAGCCCTTCTTCAGGAATGAGGAATGCTGATTCCTGAAGAAGGGCTTATGCCCGAAACGTCGATTCTCCTTCTTCTTTGATGCTGCCTGACCTGCTGCGACTTTCCGGCAACACATTTTTAAGCTCAAGTGTGGAGACCAAAACTGGAAACAATATTCCAGGTGTGGTCTTACCAAAACTTTAGAAAAGTATATCAACACTTCTTTACTTTTAATAGTATCGCATTTTTGCACTAAGTGCCAGGAATTACTTTGCTGGTTATTTCATATAGATTGTAAATAGTTGCGGTTCGACAACAGAATAGCACAGCACGCCAAAAGTTACAGTTTGCCAAGCAGAGAAGGCCGCATTTAATTAGACTCTCTGCTTTCTGGCAGACAGTCAATACTTTATCCGAGCCAATACTCCACCTTTTAACCCCTGTGAGCTAACTTTCTCGATCAGCCTTCCACGCCACACTTTGTCAAATGCCTTCTGGACATCTCGGAATATTGCGTCAACTGGGTCTCCATTATCCATTTGCAGGTTGCATCCTTAAAGAAACTCAGCAATTTTGACAAGCACGACTTGCCCTTCACGACACTTTATTTATCCAAGTGTTTACTTATCTTCTTCTTTATGATAACTGTATCACCTTCCCCACAACAGACGTCAAACTACTTGATCTATAGGTCCCACATTTTGCCTATCTCCTCTATGAATACGCGTGTCATATCATTCTCTTTCCAATCTATTGATAACGGTCAATAGTTCTGGGAAGTTTGGGAAATCATAACGAATGTAATCACCATTTCCCCTGGCGCTTTCTTCATTTACCCAAACTTCAAGCCATCACGTCCTGGAGACTTAATGAGATTTACACCCAGCGGTTTACTGAATACTTTCTCCCTGGTTATTGCAAATTCACCACGTTACTCTGTAGTTACTGCAGTTTTTTTCAGACAAAACTATTTGTTTCCACTGTGAAACAGAATCAAAGTGTTGGTTTGCTGCTGCTGGCCTTTCTCAGTTCCACCTCATTATCCACCATTTTGTTCTCGGAAGGTCCAACATTTACCTTCAGTGCTTTCTTCGTTTCTGTGACATTATAGAAGCGGTTGGTATCAGTATGTAAAGTTTGGGCTTATTTGTTTTTAATTTAGGTTTACTGATTTGATTTTTGTGACCCTTTGCTTACATATAAGTTCTCCCAATTCTCCAGAATGTTTCTAACGTTTTGAGTATGATATGCCCTCGTCTTTACCCTTTTGTTATCTTTGATTTCCTTATTAATCCATGTATGTTTTTTCTCATTTTAATAATTCCTCTTCCTCTTAGGGAGTTTACCTTAATTGTGCTGTATTTTGCATCTCCCAATTCAGTCGCCACAGTTCTGTAACTGTCCTTCTCTTTAATTTTTTTTTGCCAAAGCCACTCAGAGCCCACCCTTTCCGCGTGTCTGTATAATTACATTCCCCAAAGCTGTACCTCTTGTATGTGACTCTTCCTTCACTCTTTCAACCGAAATTCAAATTCTAGCAGATTGTGTCACTCCTTCTAAGAGGATCTGTGAATGCAAGATCACTTAAGAATCAATACTTGATATGAAATCTAAAAGAACCTGTTCTCTGAATGGTTCCATAACATGCTGCTTTCTGAAATTATTCCTTATACGCTTAATGAGACTTTCATCGAGGCTACCCTTGCCAAGTTAATTAATTAAACCAATTAGAATGTTCACATCACCCATAGTTACCGTTGTGCCCTTTCACAAACCCTCATTATTTCCCAGTTTATGTTATGCCTTATTTTGGAAGGACTTTTCACGGGCGGATAAATTACTCCTAAAATCTAAGATGATGTACCTAGTAGAGTTTGGGAAGCGAGAGCCAGTCGATGTGGTGTATTTAGACTTTCAGAAAGTATTTAATAAAGCCCGGCATAAGAGATTAAAGCACATGGATTTGTGGAAGTGCGTGAATAGACATCTGCTTGGAAGATGGGAAATAAAGAGCAGGAATTAATAGGTCATTTTTAAATTGGAATGCAATACCTGTTGAGGTGCAAGGGTGATCAGCTCTCGAATCCTAGCTGCTCAAAATATAGATTAACGATTTGGATGAGAGAACAAAACGTAACATCTCAAAGTTTGCAGATGATATCCAGTTGGGTGGGAGGGTGAACTATGTTGAAGATGCAGACACCCTTCAGCATGTTGTGGACAGGCTAAGTGAGTCGGCAAATCAATGACCGATCCAGTGCAATTTGGAGAAATGTGAGGTTCTTCACTTCGGATGCAAAAACAGGAACGCAGATTAGGACCGGAATGGCTGTAAATTGAGAGAGGGCAGTGTGCAGTGGGACCTGGGCGCCCTTGTGCACCAGCCATTGCAGATGCCGCAGACGGTAAAGAAAGCAGATGGTATGTTGGCCTTCATTGCGAGAGGTTTCGACTACAGTAGCAGGGATGCGTTAGGGCCTTGGTGAGGTCATATCAAGAATGTTGTCTGCACTTTTGGTCTCCTTCTCTGAGGAAGGATGTTCTTGCTCTCGTGGGAGGGCGCTGAAGGTTTCCCAGGATGATTCCAGGGACGGAGGGACTGACCTTGGTGTTCAATGAATTATCCTTTCATTGACCATTTTGAGTCATTCCTGGAAACGTTTTTCACTGTTCCTTTATACACAGACATTTCAGAGTATTTACCCAATCTTTGTCAGTTCTCTCCTCATGGAAGTGTAAGTGACTTTGTTTCAATTTTGGATCATCGCTTGTGTTTGGAGTGGTCACAGTCACACTTCACGTAACCTTTAAATTCCTTGGTATAACTGTTTTCTAAAGGTTTATTTTCCCTCTAACAATACTCATTCACAAAGTTTCATTACACAACTAAGGTTCTAACATCGGTGCATCTTCGGCCGGTGTGGTTGGTCAGTGGTTAGCACTACAGCCGCACAGTGCCAGAGTCTGTGTGGAGTTTGCACATTCTTTCCGTATCTGCATCGCTTTCGTCCCACAGTCCAAACATGTGCTGGTCAGGTGAATTGCCCATCGTGTTCTAGGATGTACACATTAGGTGCATTAGTCAGGGGTAAATGCAAAGTTATTAGATAGGGGAATGGGCCTGGGGTAGTTGTTTTTCGGAGGTAGGTTGTGGGCCTGTTTCCACACAGCAGGGATTCTAACCATAAAGGTGTTGTCAGTCTAGTGATTCTATGATACTTCGTAACCCTAGTCAGTTGCACAATATGCTCTTCTGAGAAACACTCACAATAACATCATACAAGTCTGTCTGCAAGAGCTGTGTGGCTCATGTGATTCCCTAGAGTCCCCCAAGTTTGTAAATTTCAACAGTTATAGGCTCAAAGATAGGGTCAGACCTCTTGAGTTCCTCTGGAATTTTCTGTTATCTTTCCCGAATACTGCCCTAACATGAAAAAGCTGTTAGGTCGATTATAAACTGCTCCTTCTTCACCCTCCCTACAATTAATTCTGATTCCATGCCAAGGTTTTGAAGTGCATATCCTTTCTTACCAGCGTCTTTGTCTCTCTGTTTCCTGTCTCCCTGTTGCCCTGTCTCCCTGATCCCTCTCTGTGTCACTAACTCATTTTATTGCAAATGCTTTGCACATTCAAAAAAATTACCTTTCTTAATTTAGTTATGTAATGTCCTTAACTTATTTGCTGATATGCAATTGTAGTTAAAGCTTGTCCTTTCTGCTGTCTTTAGCCACATTACCATACAGTCGTGATGCTTCAAACTTTCTCTTTTTGAAGACTCCCGCCAATGCACAAGGAGAATATTCCGACTCTTTCACCCATCCTATCCCCGTAACTCAACCATGTGCAATTCACATAACCTGAACATCCCTGAACACTGTGGTGTAAGTTCACAAGGCCAATCCACCTAATTTGCACGACTTTGGACCTGAGCACCTGGCAGAAACCCACGCAGTCACTGAGAGAATGTAAAAACTCCAGACAGATAGCTGGCCCAGGCTGGAATTAAACTCAGCTCCCCAGTGCTGAGTGGTGACAGTGCTAACCATTGAACCATTTGGGCCTGGGAATCTGCCTGCACCTTTAGCCTGCCTCTGTTTCAGTTGAAACCCTTGTCAATAACCATGATTATAAAACTGACGGAATCCCATCACGGTTCATGTGGAGCCCATCCCAATGGCTGAGCTCATTCTTCCCTGTGTACTACTGCCAGTGCCCCGTGAACTGGAACCGCTTCTCACCACATGACTGCGTGTCTGAGCCTGGTATCTTCCTGTCCTTTACACATGAACTACAGCAGCACAGTTCGTGTTATTTCTGAATGTTTGGTTCAGATGTTGTCTCTGCCTACATCTCTTCCTGTTGCCGTAACTCTGGTAGTTTGTGTTTCAAAAGATTTCTCCACATCAGAGGAGAGCAGGGAGATGAGCTGGCACAGGTGAGGATGGAGATTAGGATCTTCCAGATCTCAGTAGGACTCGGTACGATTCTGTACAAATTCTTAATGTGAGTTTCTAAATGATGTGTCATTCTGTGTCTTGCTGCTATTCCTGTAGTTCCTGACTCAGCAGAATTCTCCACTTCACAAAAGAGAGCAAGGAGATGAGGCAACACAGGTGAGGGAAGGAGATTAGGATCTTCCAGATGTCAATGGGACTCGGTACCATTCTGTATGAGTAATTTTCATTATGAGGGTGTAATTATACACTCCTATACTTAATAGTAAGGTCTTGGGGAGTGTTGCTGAACAAAGAGACCTTGGAATGCAGTTTCATAGGTCCTTCAAAGTGGAGTCGCAGTCGATAAGATACTGAAGAAGGAGTTTGGCATGCTTTTCTTTACTGGACAGAATATTGTGTAAAAGAGTTGGGAGCTCATGTTGCGGCTGCACAAGATATTGGTTAGGCAACTGTTGGAATATTGCGAGCAAATGCGTTCTCTTCCCTATCCGAATGATGCTGCTAAACTTGGCAGGGGTCAGAAAAGATTTACAAGGATGTAACCAGGGTTGGAGGTTTCGAGCAATAGACAGAAATTGAATACGATGGGGCAGTTTTCCCTTGAGCGTCGGAGGCAGAGGAGTGACCTTATAGAGTTTATTTTTAAATCATGAACGGCGTGGATAGGATAAAAAGACAAAGTTTCTTCCCTGGGGTGGGTGAGAACAGAACTAGTGGGCTTAGATTTGGTTGTGACATAAAACAGACCGAAGGGGCAATTTCGTTCACGCAGTAGGTGAATGGAATGAGCTGCCAAAGGAAATGTTGGAGGCTAGTAAGATTGCAACACTTCAAAGGTGTATATGAATAAGAAGGGTTTGGAGGGATACGGGCCTGGTGCTGGCAGGTAGGATAAGATTGTGTTGGAATATTGGTCGGCATGGTCGAGTTTAACTGAAGGATATGTTTCTGTACCGTACATCTCTATGATTCTCTCACGCTAATTTGTGTGTCTTTTGTCCCTTCAGCGACTCGGGGAGTTCCTGACGCAGCAGAATTCTCCAATCCTGTCTTGTCCAACACTTCATTGATCTACCATCCAGAGAGAGAATGGTGAGTGAGATCTGCAGCCGTCAATAAACCTTGCAGTGCTGTCAGATCACTCACAGTGAGCCGAGGACAGAGTACAGAGGTAAGGCAGCATAGGCCAGGGCCATTGTTTGACAATAGCCACATGCTGCCATAGTGAGGCTCAGTATACCAGAGGTGAAGCAGCTCTCTCACGATAGCGTGGGGATGAAGGCCACCCTATCTGAAATATGAATTTCTGAATTGTGTATGAATCTCTTCCACACCGTGCCAATGTTGTGCATGCCTTTGTCATTATTATAAATGACCTAGATGAGGACGTAGAAAGATGTATTAGTTAAGTTGCAGATGACACTGAGGTCAGTGGAATTGTGCATAGTGCTGAAGGATTTTGGAGGTTAGACAGGGACACAGCTAAGCTGCAGAGCTGGTCTCAGCTCCATTTCGGAAATGCAGGCAATGACCAGTGGGGTACCGCAGGGATCAGTGCTGGGAACGCAGCTTTTTACAATATATGTTAATCATATAGAAGATGGTATTAGTAATAACATTAGCAAATTTGCTGATGATACGAAGCTGGGTGGCAGGGTGAAATGTGAGGAGGATGTTAGGAGATTACAGGGTGAACTGGACAGGTTAGGTGAGTGGTCAGTAGCATGGCAGTTTAATGTGGATAAATGTATGGTTATCCACTTTGGTGGCAAGAACAGGAAGGCAGATTACTACCTATATGGAATCAATTTAGGTAAAGGAGCAGTACAAAGAGATCTGGCAGTTCTTGTACACCAGTCAATGAAGGTAAGCATGCAGGTACAGCAGGTAGTGAAGAATGCTAATAGTATGCTGGCCTTCATAAAAGACGGATTGAGTATAGAAGCAAAGAGGTTCTTCTGCAGCTGTACAGGGCCCTGGTGAGACCACACCTGGAGTACTGTGTGCAGTTATGGTCTCCAAATTGGAGGAAGACATTCTGGATATTGAGGGAGTGCAGCGTACGTTCACGAGGTCAATTCCTGGAATGGCGGGACTACCTTACACTGAAAGACTGGAGCGACTGGGCTTGTATACCCTTGAGTTTAGAAGACTGAGAGGGGATCTGATTGAGACATATAAGATTATTAAAGGGTTGGACACTCTGGAGGCAGGAAACATGTTTCCCCTGATGGGTGAGTTCCGAACCAGAGGACACAGCTTAAAAATACGGGGTAGACCATTTAGGACAGAGATGAGGTGAAACGTCTTCACCCAGAGAGTGGTGGCTGTTTGGAATGCTCTACCCCAGAGGGCAGTGGAGGCCCAGTCTTTGGATTATTTTGAGAAAATGTTGGATAGAGCTCTCAAGGATAGTGGAATCAATGGTTGTGGAGATAAGGCAGGAACAGGATGCTGATTAAGGATGATCAGCAATGATCATATTGAATGGTGGCGCAGGCTCGATGTGCAGAATGGCCTACTCATGCACCTATTGTCTATTGTCTATTGTTAGAGGTGGAAAATTAAGTTTAATGCGTCAAAGTGTGAGGTGATTCGCATTGAATGGTTCAACAGGAATAAAGAGGACGGGGATCATGGTAAGATTCTTGATAGTGCGGATGAGCAGAGAGATGTATGTTTCCGTGTACAGAGATTCCTGAAATTTACGACCCAGTTGGTTGGGTTGTTGAGATGGCATATGGTGTGTTCGTTTTATTGGTTGAGGGATTGACTTTGGGAGCTACGAGGTCATGCTGCAGCTGTACAAAACTCGGGCGTGGCCTAAATTGAGTATTGCATTCATTTCTGGTCAGCACGTTCTAGTAGGGATGTGGAAGCTTTGGAAACGGTTAAGAGGAGATTTACAAGGATGTTGCATGGTATGGAGGGAATGTCTTATGAAGAATGTTTGATGGACTTGAGGTTGTTTTCGTTCGAGAGATGAAGGCTGAGAGGTGACCGAGTTGAGACCTATAAGATATGTTGTGATTCTGTTCGCCGAGCTGGACATTTTTGATGCAAACGTTTCGTCCCCTATCTAGGTGACATCCTCAGTGTTTGGGAGCCTCCTGTGAAGCGCTTCTGTGGTGTTTCCTCCAGCATTTATAGTGGCCTGCCCCTGCCGCTTCCGGTTGTCAGTTTCAGCTGTCCGCTGTAGTGGCTGGTATATTGGGTCCAGGTCGATGTGTTTGTTGATGGAGTTTGTGGATGAGTGCCATGCTTCTAGGAATTCCCTGGCTGTTCTTTGTTTGGCTTGCCCTATAATGGTAATGTTGTCCCAGTCGAATTCATGTTGCTTGTCGTCTGCGTGTGTGGCTACTATGGACAGCTGGTCGTGGCGTTTCGTGGCGAGTTGATGTTCATGGATGCGGATCGTTAGCTGTCTTCCTGTTTGTCCTATATAGTGTTTTGTGCAGTCCTTGCATGGGATTTTGTATACTACATTAGTTTTGCTCATGCTGGGTATCAGGTCCTTCGTTCTGGTGAGTTGTTGTCTGAGGGTGGCTGTTGGTTTGTGTGCTGTCATAAGTCCTAGTGGTCGCAGTAGTCTGCCTGTCAGTTCTGAAATGCTCCTGATGTATGGTAGTGTGGCTAGTCCTTTGGGTTGCCACTACCATTATAGGGCAAGCCAAACAAAGAACAGCCAGGGAATTCCCAGAAGCATGGCACTCATCCACAAACTCCATCAACAAACACATCGACCTGGACCCAATATACCGGCCACTACAACGGAGAGCTGAAACTGACAACCGGAAGCGGCAGGGACAGGCTATTATAAATGCCGGAGGAAACACCACAGAAGCGCTTCACAGGAAGCTCCCAAGCACTGCGTATGTCACCTAGACAGGGGACGAAACGTTTGCAACAAAGATTTCCAGCTCGGCGAACAGAACCACAGCAACGAGCACCCGAGCTACAAATCTTCACCCAAACTTTGAACCTATAAGGTAATCTGAGGGTTGACAGGTGGACAGGGAAATGGCCAGCTCCTCGGATGATGATATTTCTCACGAGGAAACATACCTTTAAATTGAGGAATGATAAATATAGTACAACCTTCCCTGTCTCTGCAACCTCCTCCAATTCTAACATCTTATCTCTGTAGTCTGCTACCATCTCCACAGCAAACTATTCCTATTACCTTCTTCAGCAGCTGTTACCCTCCCTATCTGTTATTTTGTACAACCCCTACAAATCTCTCTGCATCTGAAACCTCAGTTTGTTACTAGAACGTGCCTTATCGCTGTTGTTTCCTGCTGACTGTATACCATGCCCTCTTCTGTGACCACCACAAGCCCCGATAACACTCTCTTGATTTTCAAACTGATTCAGTCTTTCCATACAGACCAATAATGGTAAACGTGCTACCTCTGAAATATTCCCTACCTCGGACTGCAGAAGCCTTGCATGCAAGCCCTCTCTGATGCCCTTCTAAAAACTTGCTTCCCACGGACGTAAGGCTCACCGGTCTGCATTTCCCTGTAGCCTTTCTTAAATAATAGCTCAACATTAGCCACCGTCCAAACTCTAGTCACTGCACATGTAGCTGTAGCTGATGCATATATCTATTCTGGGAGTCCACAAATTCCTCTCTCGCCTCTCAAGAAGCACTCGAAAGCTACAATGCTCTCTTTATGTGTAATCTCCAGCTCATATAATATTTGTTCACACAATCTGTTCTTCTCATGACATCCTTTACACCCAGCTCTGCTATGGGCAGCTGGCGACTGCTTGTGCATCCAACAGTACTCTGTCTCGCTAGGAATGGTCTGTGAATCCATTCTCAGTCTGGTTCTCCCAGCAAGAGCTTGTGCACCAACCAGCTCTCTATTTCCGGAGCAACAGCCCCTGAAACGGTTTCCATTCTGTTTCCATCGCAATGGTGTGTGAACGCAATCCGACTTGCATTCAGTTGGAACGAACTGTGAACCAATCATGAGCGAGATGTCCAAGGAAAGACCTTTGAAATCTTCTTCAGTCTGTTCTCCAAGTTTGTCTCCATTCGATTACCCGAGCAACGGCTTGTGAGACCATTCCCATTTTTTTCATCAATCAACAGCTTGTAAACACATCCCCACCCTGCTCTCGTGGCAACCTCCTTTGACCCCACCCGACCCTGTTATCCCACCCATTCTTAATCTAAACCCGTGTAAACCCAGCAACGTGTACAGTATTTCCCATGGTCTCTGGATGGGGATTATTTTAACATGTTTGTTTATGGCACCATTGGATAAATACCAGGTCTTAGGATTTCTCGTGTTCCTGTCTGTTTAGCCTGTCCCAGTATTCTGCTGTTGTCCCAGCTGAATTGGCGTCCGTCATTGTCAGTGTGCATTGATGTGAGGTAAGACCGGTCGTGCTGTTTTTTCGTAAGGTGGTGCTCATGTATTCTGGTTGTTGGGTTCCGGCCCATTTGTCCCATGTAAGGCCCCTCACAGATGCTGCATGTTGTTGGTATGGGGTCTTTAGTCCTGGACCATAGCTGGTGAAGCATGGTTGTGAGTTTGTATACTGTCATTATTCCAATAGGACTTCAGAGTATTTTAGTCAGTTCTAAGACGTTTCTAATAAAGATTATTGTGGTCCGTGGTTTGGGGTGCAGAGCGTCTTCCTGATGTTGCTTGTATGCCAGGCATTGGTGGATGAAGCTGTTCGGATGTCAATCATTGGCAAAGAATTTATGTAAGAGTTTCATTTTGGGGAGCTCAAGTTGTTGCAGTGTGTCATAGCTGTCATAGCTGTCTTGACACAGCTCTGTTTTTGGATGTTGTGGTGGTGACTGCTGTAACTAAAAGTCTGGTGTGCATGTGTAGCCATTCTCTATAATTTGGTAAGAAATTCACGAGAGCACTTATTCTCCATAGCCCTCAGCAGCAATGAGTTCCACAGATTCACCATCCTCTGACTGAAGAAATTCCTTCCCCTTTCATTTCTAAAGGATCGTCCCTTCATTCTAAATCTTTTCCCTCGGATTCTAATCTCTACTACAAGAAAAACATCTTCCCCACATTCGTTGCATCCAGGCATATAAGCAAGCTGTATCCTCTCCCCATTCTTCAAAACCTATCGAGTAGGTCCAGAGTCTTCAATAACTCCTTAATTGCAAGCCCTTCATCATTCTAATAAATCTCCTCTGGAACCACTCGAAGAGTAGCACATTCTTCCTTAAAAAACTTGTCTGAAAACTGTTCACAATATTCTAACTACAATCTCAGCAGTACATCCCTGCGTTTGTATTATTCCAAACTTTCAAGTGTTAGCCATAAGAGAATCACTGCACACTTCATATTACCGTTGCCTTCCCCAATTAGAATACCAACTTCACTTCCATTCCGACCACCACATTTGCTACATCATACTTTCCCACATTGCATTCCTTCTGCCACTTCTGCCACATTTATCCCACATTTTGCTTCCTTCTGACTGCGTAGGAAATCTCTGTTGTTGTTCTTGCAATTATATAGTCATCGTTCTGTGTCGGGTAACATAATCAGGGAATTCAATTATATCATCGTACGGCTGCTTATAATTTAAGAGGAAACAAATGCTATTTCCGTGGGTAACAATCCTGATTGGTTGAATCGTGTATTCCTCGGCCACAATAGCAGCCTCAAAGCATTGATTAAAAGACAAAAACATGAGTAAAAACAGCAGTTGCCATTGAGCTCCACAGGCCTACTGTACTATTTAGAATGCTCATGGCTGATCTGACTGTGGCGGAACACTCCTTTCCTGTCCCATCTAAGTAAACATTAATGCTTTTTTCCATCAACAAACTATGAAGATAAAAGTTGAGTACCTTCAGTGAATTAGATTGTCCTGCTACCTGACAAGCAGAATGCTAAAGAGAGCTCAATTCTAAGAAGGGAACTATATACTTTTGTAAACCTTATAATGGAGATTTATTACTTCTAAGTTGTGTTCCGACACAACAAAGTCGAAGCTGTGTATTACAAGATCAAATACAGGAACCGATGCCGGCATTTCAGGTGCTCAAATATGTTCCAGACAAAGAAAATTGCAGATTCAGGAATGCAAGGTAGACATGCAGGGGCCTGAAAGAACACAGCAGGCCAGGCAGCATCAGGAAAGGAAGTTAATGTTTTGGGTGTAATACGTCTTCAGGACTTGACTCACCATTGAAACACGAATAAAGACTCTCCATTGTTCCCTGCATAGAAAAGGTTCAAATGGTGAAAATCAAATCTAGGCGAAAAAATACCTCCAGTCATTAGGAGACTCGACGTTTGAAACGGAGGGACCCAGTTCTGACACGCTTATATGAGGAAACATGATCTAGGCAGCTACTTGTCGAATTCTTTCTGTACCTTTTACATCTTAATAAGATCACTGATTCTTCCTGTAAACTCCAGTAGAATTTATTAATCTCAATATTCCCAGACGATAAACAAGACATCCCACGAATTGAATCGGTAAATAATCTCGAAACAAATATTCAAATGCAATGATAAGCGTTTTCATAAAGTCACACTCTTCCTGCTCACAGTCTTTTGTTTCTTGTATTTCATTCCTCTGGAGTCTTCAGTGAACTCTACATTTGATTTATTTGATATCATTCCACAAATGGACTTCACAACTACCGGTGCCTGGTGATTAATATCAGAACAATCATCTCTCTTCACTTCGACTGCTTTCTGTATTTTTGTTCAATGCCATGTCCAGATTCTCACACCACTGCAATTGATTGGATTATGTTTCCTCACCAAGTCCAAACAAATGACATTATATTTGGTTCTGATGCACCTTGAGCCATAAAGATCTCTAGCTCAAAACATGCACTTCAGCCTACTCTGTCAAAGGACAGAATGGAATCTACTAAGTACAATTTTCTATTCACAAACCCGGATTGCTTTATTTTCCTTATGAATGTATGTTTTCTGAACAGCAACTATTTTCTCCAGATCTTGTACTCTTCAAATTTCCAAAATGATTTGATGATTATGAAAACAATGGGTATTTTTCTAGTGTTTTTATCATTTTATTTTCTGTAAGATTTACAACTCTTCAATCATCTGCTGAATCGATTATGTCCTCTGAGGATAGAATGATTCTGGTCATTCCCTCTCCTATTTCCACAAACGTTTCCCACATCCTCTGCAATGCCTTCTACCCAGATTGGCTAAATATTAGGTTTATTGTGAGAGAACATTAGGTTTATTGTGTTAAATTGAAAGGAGTTAAATGGAGCTGTTTGTTCAGCGACTGTAATTAATGTTAAACTCCATGATTCAAAACGTGTCGCTAGAGGATTTATCACTCTTATTAATAAGGGACTGAGCTCGATGTGTTACTCCATAGTATGATCGTGTGCATCACCTCCGACACGAACAGGTATCAGCAGCTACACAGCAAGGGAGACAAGAGATCAGAATCTTAAAATTTCGGACTGGCACGTTACGACAATGGATCAGAATCTGAGATCAATAGACTGGAATATTCCAACAATGTACAGGAGTTTACCTTTGGGTCTTTCCTGGCTTTTCGGTGATGGAATACCATTATCCTATCGGCTCTGGGCTGCATTTTGGGTGATCCAAGCTGGATACTTTCCTATCCTCGCTATGGTTGGTGTTCCTGGTGAGTCTCTCTATCCGACCATTAACTCTACTTACCTTGTTGCTTTGAATTACTGTCCTATTTAGTTAAGTACAGAAAAGATTGACGCAACTGTAATCATTTCCACTCATAAACTTTATTTCGTATCAAACAAGTTTAAACCTGAAACCAAAGGAGGAAACAAACTGTTCACAACCTCCATGAGTAACCTTGCCCTGAATTGACTTCTGTCTCCATGTTTACCTCAGCAATAACACTGTACATCATAAACTGTCCAATATCCCTTGTTTCCATCTCAGTCTCACTCCAGCTGCTGACTTATCTGTACATATTTCCTATGCAATTTGTATTCTAGTACTTTTCCCTCTCCAGTTCTACTAGGAAAAATTCAACAGGGAACTTTCCCTGCTGTTCTGCCAACAGATGTCCTTTTCTTGGGACACCACGGGATTGTCGTGATATCGACATCGGACAGCAAAAATGTCATTGGCGTTGACGTGTCGTCTGGAATAGGAGAAGGTGAAGACTGCTTGAGTTGAGAGTCAAAGCGTTTGGTTTTGGAAAAGCACGGCTGGTCAGGCAGCATCCGAGGACACCCTAGAAAAATGTGCTTATGCTGTAAACGTCGATTCTGCTGCCTCTCTGATGCTGCCTGACCGGTTGTGCATTTCCATCACCACACCCTTGTCCTCCACAATGGATGAGCAAGCCTCCCAACTCAGGGAATTACAGGACTGACAAGGACAGCTGTTCTTTCCAATATTGTCCAAATGTCTTAAAAGATTACTGAAAAGAAAGATGAGTCCTTTTCCTCGGCCTTAACATTTTGTCCAGAAAATTGCTTCCACTTCCATACATATGCATTACCCTGTTCAAGTGAATTCCTTTCCCTCTGTTTATTTGTCTAAGTGTGGTGTTTACCTCAACAGGCACCACTGGTGTTAGAGAAGCTCAACTTCAGTATGAGCTACACTGTCAAATACTTCTATGGAAAGAGGAAATGTCCAATTTTCAAATCGGAAAGTGTTTCTTAAGAAAGGGAAATGAACATAAAGGTACAAAATTAAGGAAAGGCGATTGGTTTGCTCAGTAGCGAATGGACATTCTCTGTATATTTGAAACGTAATGCAATCGTACCATCAGAAATGTTGTGTCGGTGTTGTGCTTGCTTTCATCGCGGTTGTGTTTTAGCTGCGGCATAGATTCAATGAGGAGCTGCAAAGTCTGTGAAAATCTAAGCGAAGACTGCAGAGAGGAAAAGCTCGAAAAAGAAATAGGAGGAAGATGGTGGGGTAATTTGAGGACGTGAGGCAGTTTGTGCACCCGATAAATCCTGACTTGCAGGAAAAGTTTCCCAACAAATTGTAGAAGCAGAGTGAGGCAAGCCTGGTTCAAAGAGGAGGTGGTGTCAGAGCTGAGTCACCACTTCCAACTAAATATTCAGTGTCACACCAAGTTGAGGGCTGTGCTTCCTGTGGCCATTACCGTCACAGTTGTATTGAATTTCTATGATGTGGAACTTCCCAGGCAGACGTGGGTATGATTTCAATAACTCCCAGGATGCTATCCATCGATGTATCCATTAGGTCATGCAGGTTACCTGCTCCAGGGTAGCAGCACACATTGCTTCTGGCATTATGGATGGAGGAGAGAAAATCACCGAGCAGTACCAGTGAACTGAGTAACTTGTATTAAGTTTAACATGTCTATGGATTGTGTGTGTTATTGGCTGGGCCAGCGTTCATTTTCTATCCAAAGTTGCCTGGAAAAAAATGGCAGTCGGCTATTTGTTGGTCTGCTGCCGTCTAGTTGGTGTAGATTGAAACATAATACCATTCAGTGGGGCGGCTGTGTGTGGGAGTGGGGGGTCGGGGGAGAGGTGTTACAGGATTTGGAGAAACCCTGAAGGAACAATGATATGTTGATATATTTCCAAGTCAGGATGGCAAGTGGCTTGGAGGAGACCTCGTAAATGATGGTGTTCCGATGTGTCTACTGCACTTTACTTTTCGGATGGATGTGTTTGTAGTTTTAGAAGATGCTGTCTTAGGAACATTGCTGACTTTCCACAGAGGACATTATAGATTTCACAAGAAGTACTTGCGCATAATTAGATGAAGTTAGTATTGATGAAAAGGAGATCATCCAGAAAGTAATTGTACAGAGAGATCCACAGGGACTACGAGCTGAAGTGAGCATTCGGCCCCTCCATTCTGATATTCAATATGATTACGACTGATTGAATCCGAGTGCCTGGCGCTGTGAGGCAGCACTGACCAATTGTTCTGGCCGAAGACTCATCAACGAGCTAATTGATCATTATCGCACACACATTGTGAAGATTTTACATGAAATTATAAAGTCACTCCTCAATCCTCAGAACACCCATGGAAACAAGGCCAGCTTGACAACTTTCCTCCCTCGAGCCAATCGCCAACATGTTTACAGAAACACAAAAAAAGCTACTGTCCAAATCTGCACACGGAATTCAGGATGTAATCTCATGAATGTCTTGTAAAAGTGTAGTATGGCATCCTTACTGCAATTTTAAATCTCCACACCAGGAAGACAACGAGGGAGCTGTGCTCTGCATATTATGCAAACTGTGCCATATGTTGGTGATCAATTGGTTGGAAATTAGAGCATTGTCCAAATGGCGAAACACTTATCCTAACCATCACACCAACGATGGAATAAGTGTTGTTTCCTGTTTCCGTAAATTCATTTCTGTTTCTGCCTCCTGCTCCATGATAATTCCTGCACTAATCAGTTCTGAGTGTGCAATTAAACCGGAGGAGTCGACATCGTTAATCTCTACACACTATTTCCCATACATACTGACTTTATTCCTGTCATAGCCAATATCTAAGTCTTAACCAGTTGGTGTACAACCTCAGCATTCTACTTCACACTGAACTGTGTTTCTTGCCACTTTTCAATTCTATTACCAAAACATTAACCTACTTCCACGTCAATTAAATCCTCCATTTCTGTTGTTGTGGTTCTGTTCGCCGAGCTGGGAATTTGTGTTGCAAATGTTTCGTCCCCTGTCTAGGTGGCATCCTCAGTGCATGGGAGCCTCCTGTGAAGCGCTTCTGTGATCTTTCCTCCAACATTTGTAGTGGTTTGAATCTGCCGCAACCGGTTGTCAGTTCCAGCTGTCCGTTGCAGTGGTCAGTATATTGGGTCCAGATCGATGTGCTTATTGATTGAATCTGTGGATGAGTGCCATGCCTCTCGGAATTCCCTGGCTGTTCTCTGTTTGGCTTGTCCTATAATAGTCGTGTTGTCCCAGTCGAATTCATGTTGCTTGTCATCTGCGTGTGTGGCTACTAAGGATAGCTGGTCGTGTCGTTTCGTGGCTAGTTGGTGTTCATGAATGCGGATCGTTAGCTGTCTTCCTGTTTATCCTATGTAATGTTTTGTGCAGTCCTTGCATGGGATTTTGTACACGAAACGTCTGCAAGACAAATTCCCGGCTTGCCGAACAGAACCACAACAACGAGCACCCAAGCTACAAATCTTCTCACAAACTTTCCTCCATTTCTGCCTGTGCTTCAGACCCTGTGCTGAAAAACAATCATTGTCAATATCTGTGGTAGATAGAGACTAAACCTGTTCAATACTAATCTTAGTGACATCCTAGTTGTACTGTCCATATCCTTCAGCTCATCCTCAACTCTATTGCCTATCTTACAATTCAGACCTATTACCACTCACCTTTCTCCCCGTACAGATTGACCTTCATTGTCCGGTTCACCCATCACCCCTGTACACACTGACCTACATTGTCACATTTCTCCATCACGTTTGTGCTCATCGACTTACACAGTTCAGTTCACCCGTTACCCCTGTACTGAATGACCTACACTGTCCCATTCAGCCATCACACCTGCACTCACTGAGCGACACTGTCCCGTTTACCCATCGCTCCTGTACTCACAGTACTACACTGTCCTGTTCACCTACCATCACTGTACTCACGTTCCTACACTGTTCCATTGACACATTACCCTGATAATCACTTACCTACATTGTCCCATTCACCCACCACATCTGCATTCACTGACTTACACTCTTGCATCCACCCATCATCCCTGTGCACAGTGTCTACACTGTCCCATTCACTCATCACCACCCTTCTCATTGACCGACACTGTCACAAACACCAATTACACCGTGCTCACTTACCTACACTATCCCGTATACCCATCACACCTGTGCTTACTGACCAACACTACCCCATTTACTCATTATCCATATACTCGCTAATCTAAACTGTCCCAATCACCTATCAGTTCCGGTAATCACTGACCTACACTGGTCTGTTCACCCATCACCCCTGTACTCAATAACCTACACTCTCCCATTCACGCATCACCCCTGTACACACTGACTTGGCTATCCGCTCACCCATTACCCCGATGCTCACCTACCTACATTGTCACATTCATTCATCACCACTCTACTCACTGACCAACACCGTCCCATTCACCCATCACACCTGCACTCACTTACCTAAACTGTCCCATTCACTCATCACCCTGTATTTACTGATCTACACTGTCCCATTCACCCATCAATCCTGTACTCACTGTGCGACACTGTCCGGCTCACCCACCGCTCCTCGACTCACAGAACTACACTGTCCTGTTCACCCACCATTCCTGTACTCATGTACCTACGCTGTCTCATTCACACATCACATCGGCTTTCACTGACTTACACTTTACCATTCACGCATCACCCCGTGCCACTGACCTAGACTATCCCGCTCACCCATTACCCCGATACTCACCTACCTACACTGTCCCATTCATTCATCACCACTCTCCTCACTGACCGACACTGTCCAAGTCACCCATCACCCCGTGCTCACTTACCTACACAGTCCAGAACACCCATCATCCCTGTACTCACTGACAAACTCTGCCCCATTCGCGCGTCTTCCATGCACTCACTGACCTAAACTGTCCCAATCACCCATCACTCCCGGTAATCACTGACGTAAACTGTCCCAATCACCCATCACTACTGTACTCATTAACGTACACTCTCCCATTCAGGTATCATCCGTGTGCTCACTGACCTAAGCTATCCCGTTCACCCATTACCCCTCTACTCACTGGCCTGCAATTCCCCGTTCAACCAAGATCTCTGTACTCAATGAGCTACATACCCCGGTTCACTCATCACCCCGGTAATCACTGGCCTGCACTGTCCCATTCACACATCACCCCGTGTTCACTTACCTACATTGTCCCGTTCACCCATCACCCCTACACTCACTGATCGACACTATCGACCCCTGTACACACTGAGGTAAAAACAATGACTGCAGATGCTGGAAACCTGTACTCACTGACCTACACTGTCCCATTCACACAACACGCCTGATATTCTCCTTCTTACACTCTTCCAGTCACCCATCAACCCTGTGCTCACTTACCTGCGCTGTCCCATTCACTCATTACTCGACACAATGTGCTCAATGACTTTCACTGCCCCAATAAACCATCATCCATGGGCTCACTGACCTAAACTGTCCCAATCGCCCAACACTCCCGGTAATCACTGACTTACACTGTCCTGTAAACTCATTCCCCTGTATTCACCAACCGATAATGCCCGTTTCACACACCACTCCCGGTATCACTGACCTACACTGTTCCATTTACCCATGATCCCTGTACTCACTGACCTACAGTGTCTTGTTCACTCATAACCCCGTGCGCACTGAACTACACTGCCCCATTAACCCAACAATCATGTACTTCCTGACCTAAACTGTCCCAATCACCCATCATTCCTTGTAATCACTGACCTACACTGTCCCATTCACACATCATCCTAATAATCACTTACCTACACCGTCCCATTCACCCATCACATCTGCATTCACTGACTTACACTCTTCCATTCACCCATCATCCGTTTGCCCACGTACCTAGCCTGTCCCATTCACTCATCACATCTCCCGTCACTGACTACACTGTCCCATTCACGCATCATCCTTGGACTGACATGCTTACACTGTCCCGTTCACTCATCACCCCTGTACTTACAGACCTGCAGTGTCTCATTCAGTCAAAATCCCTGAACTAACTCATCTACACTGTTACATTCACCCAACACCCACGTCGGCACTGATCTACACTGTGCCATTCATCCATTACACCTGAACTCATTGACTTACACTGTCCCCTTCAACCATCAGCCCTGTGGTCACGTACCTCCACTGTGGTGTTCACCCGTAACCAGTGTACCCACTGACCTAAACTGTCCGTTCACCCATCACCCCTTACGTACTGACCTGCAAGGAACCGCTCATCCATTACCCCATATTCGGAAATCTACATGTCCCGTTCACCATTCACCCTGTACTCAGTGACCTACGCTGTCTCATTCACCCTTCACCTCTGTACGCACTGATCTATTCTGTCCCATTCACCCATCACCCCTGTACTTACTGACCTACACTGTCTCATTCACATATCAAACATGTCCTCACTGATCTACACTGTCCCTTTCACTCATCATCACTGCACCCAATGACCTACACACTCGCGTTGCCCAGACACCCCTGTACTCACCGAGCTACACTGTCTTATTCACCCAGCACCCCTGTACGTTCTGACCTAAACTGTCCCATTCACTGATCATCCCTGAACACACTGTCCTACACTGTCCCATTCACCCATCACCCCTTTACTATACTGACCCGTTCACTGATCTCCACTGTACACAGTGACTGACAGTGTCCAAGTCATCCATCATCCCTGTACACACGGACCTACCCTGTCCCATTCACCCAACTTCTATATACTCGGTGATCTATACTGCTCCATTCGCCCATCACTGCGATGTTTATTAACCTGCACTGAACTCTGCTGTGCTAATACCTATTTTCATGTGTTCATTCTTATGACGGTTCGTCTTTGGCATCACTTTTCAATTTAGTCTATTCCTCCAAATCCTTATTAATGTATTCCTCAGCTCTTCTCCCTTTCAGCGCTGCCTAACGCGATGTTTGAAGCGAATGTGTTTCCCTCGTCTTACAGATTCCTCTTCGATCATTATGAAACATACATGATGTTGACAGCTTTTCCGCGCCAACGGGAGCCATAAATGGAGTTTATAGATGGGAGGTTAGCTTCCGTGATTGAATGGGCTGTGCACAGCATTTTCTGTAGTTTTTTACATTGCTGCACAGAGCAGCAGCCATATCAGACCGTTATGCATCTGGACATTATTATTTCAATGGTGCATCTGTAGAAGTTGGTGAGGGCCCTTATGAACATAAAAAAAACTTTCTGAGCAGTCTGAGCAAAAAGAGGCTTGTTGTGTCGTCTTGGCTGTCGCTTCTACGTAGTAAGAGAAGGACATTTTGTTGGTTTTCGTCACTGTTAAGAACTTGACAGTCTCCACTCTCCCCACCTCATTTCCATTATGTAGATGGGGCGTGTTCACCTACATTCTTTCTGAATTAGATGATCATTTCTTTTTTTTGTATTGCCAAAATTGAGGGAGAGGTTGTTATCATTTCATCACAACAACTTTCTGCATTGGGAATCACTATTATTTGAGATCCGGCCAACAACTGTGGTGTCGCCTGCAAGTATGGCCTGTGCCTGTCCACTGAACGCTTGTGTTTGCTCCGATCAGCTGATCGTGTATTCAGGAACATGAGGAAG
This sequence comes from Chiloscyllium plagiosum, assembly GCF_037043375.1. Taxonomy (NCBI): domain Eukaryota; kingdom Metazoa; phylum Chordata; class Chondrichthyes; order Orectolobiformes; family Hemiscylliidae; genus Chiloscyllium; species Chiloscyllium plagiosum. Next base: position 13,265,402 of record NW_028270179.1, on the reverse strand, counting down.
CCAGTTGAGTACTACTCAAAAACACCAGGCATGCAATTTGTAGCAGAGTGGCTACTGACTGACTCCAGATGTTGAAAAGTCAGTGGAGCTGCTGGGTATGGTTTACTGGAGGTTGTGCAATGAGCTGCCTTCCAATTTCAGGGAGACTTGAGGGTTTGGTGATCCAACTCTTGACGGAGCATGGGGACTGTAGTTTCAGCATCTGGGCCTACAACATGAACAACAAATGGAGCAAAGGCTGAAGTGAGAGGAATCTCTGAAACCACGGAGTGCCACACAGGCATAAAGATATGCAACACAGAAACAGATCTGTCGGTCCCACTCGTCCTTATCGACTAGATAATTGACATTAATCTCCTCCTATATAGAACATTACAGCGCAGTACAGGCACTTCGGCCCGCGATGTTGCGCCGCCCTGTCACACTAATCTGAAGCCCATCTAACCTACACTACTCCAATGTACGTCCATATGCCTGTCCAATAACGACTTAAATCTATTTAAAGTTGGCGAATCTACTACCGTTGCAGGCAAAGCATTCCTTACCCTTACTGCCCTCTGAGTAAAGAAACTACCTCTGACATCTGTCCTATATCTATCACCCCTCAATTTAAAGCTATGTCCCCTCGTGCTCGCCGTCCCCATACTTGGAAAAAGGCTCTCACTGTCCACCCTATCTAACCCTCTCATTATCTTGTATGTCTCTATTAAGTCACCTCTCAACCTTCTTCTCTCTAACGAGAACAGCCTCAAGGCCCTCAGCCTTTCCTCGTAAGACATTCCTTTCATGCCAGGCAGCATCCTAGTAAATCTCCTCTGCACCTTTTCCAAAGCTTCCATATCCTTCTTATAATGCGGTGACCAGAACTGTACACAATACTCCAAGTCTGGCCGTACCAGAGCTTTGTACAGCTGCAGCATAACCTCCTGGTTCCGGAACTCAATCCCTCTATTAATAAAGGCAAAAACACTGTATGCCTTCTTTACAACCCTGTCAATCTAGGTGGCAACTTTCAGAGATCTGTGTAAATGGACACCGAGGTATCTCTGCTCATCTGCATTCCCAATAATCTTACCATTAGCCCAGTACTTTGCATTCCAATTACTCCATCCAAAGTGTATCACCTCATACTTGTCCACATTAAACTCCATTTTCCACATTTCAGCCCAGCTTGGCAGCTTATCTATATGTCTCTGCAACCTACTACATCCTTCGTCACTATCCACAACTCCACCGACCTTAGTGTCGTCCGCACATTTACTAACCCACCCTTCTAATCCCTCATCCAGGTCATTTATAAAAATGACGAACAGCCGTGGAACAATACCGACCCTGACGGTACGCCATTAGTAACTGGACACCAAGATGAACATGTTCCATCAACTACAACCCTCTGTTTTCTTTCAGCAAGCCAATTACTGATCCAAACTGCTATGACTCCCACAACCCCATTCCTCTGCATTTTGTATCATAGCCTACTGTGGCGATCCTTATCGAACGCCTTGCTGAAATCCATATACACCGCATCAACCGGTTTACTCTCATCTACCTGTTTGGTCACTTTGTCAAAAAAGTCAATAAGATTCGTTCGGCACGACCGAGCCTTCACAAAACCGTCCTGACTGTCCCTGATCAGATTATTCTTTTCTAGATGGTTATATTTCCTATCTCTTATAACCTTTTTCCAACACTTTCCAACAACTGAAGTAAGACTTACTGTTCTGTAATTACCAGGGTTGTCTCTACTATTCAGAACTATTCGGAGGCCTACAGAAATCTCCCAGCATGTTGACTTCTCGTTTCATGTTTCTAACCTCAGCCCATACTACCTCAGTGAACGAGTCCCCAAACATTCTTTCTACAACTGTAATATTGTCCCTGACCAACAATGCCACACCTCCCCCTCTTTTAACCTCTTCTCTGTTCTTACTGAAACATCTGAATACCGGAACCTGCAACAGCCATTCCTGTCGCTGCTCTATCAATGTCTCCGTAATGGCCAAAACATCGAAGTCCCAGGTACCAACCCACGCTGCCAGTTCACTCACTTTATTTCGGATGCTCCTCACGTGGAAGTGCACACACTTCAAACCAGGTTCTTGCTTGCCAGTGTCAGATACTTAATTTTGGAACTCCCTACTCTCATCCTCTTCGATACCTGTCCTACAATTTTGGTTCCCATCCCCCTGCTGCATTAGTTTAAATCCACCTTAATAGCTTTAGCGAATTCCCCCCCCCCCCCCCCCCAGAGGACATTGGTACCAGTCTGGTTTAGATGAAGACCATCCTGCTTGTAGAGGTCCCACCTACCCCAGAAAGAGCTCCAATTATCCAAAAACCCGAAACCCTCCCTCCTGCACCAATCCCTGTTGCCACGTGTTCAACTCCTTTCCCACCTTATTCCTCAGCTCACTAGCACGTGGCACGGGCAGCAAACCAGAGACAACAACTCTGTTTGTCCTAGCTCTCAGCTTCCATCCTGGCTCCCTGAATTTCTGCCTCAAGTCCCCATCTCTCTTCCGACCTATGTCGTTGGTGCCAATGTGGACTACGACTTGGGGCTGCTCTCCCTTCCCCCGACGGATCATAAAAACACGATCAGAGGCACCCGGGAGGCAACACACCAACCGTGAGTCTCTATCGTCCCCACAAAACATCCTATCTGTCCTCCTAACATAGGTAGGAGGAGTGCCGAGGATGTTAGACAGGCTTTCAGGGAGCTAGGTTGGAAGCTCAGAGTTAGAACGAACAGAGTTGTTGTCTCTGGTTTGTTACCCGTGCCACGTGATAGAGATTCGAGGAATAGGGAAAGAGAACACTTAAATGCGTGGCTACAGGGATGGTGCAGGAGGGAGGGATTCCGGTTTTTGGATAACTGGGGTTCTTTCTGGGGACGGTGGGACCTCTATAAACAGGATGGTCTACACCTGAACCTGAGGGGCACCAGTATCCTTGGGGGGAGGTTTGCTAGTGCTCTTGGTGGGGGGGGTTTAAACTAACTCTGCAGGGGCATGGGAACCCAGATTGTAGCTTCAGGGTGCAGGGCCGGGAGTGTAGGGAGGTTAGGAACATGGCCTCAATTTCCAAGGAGGGTGCCTGTAAACAGGAAAGTGGCTTGAAGTGTGTATACTTCAATGCAAGAAGTATACGAAATAAGGTAGGTGAACTTGCAGCGTGGGTTGGTACCTGGGACTTCGATGTTGTGGCTATTACGGAGACATGGCTAGAACAGGGACAGGATTGGCTGTTGCAGGTTCGAGGATTTAAATGTTTTAGTAGGGTCAGAGATGGGGGGAAAAGAGGGGGAGGTGTGGTATTGCTTGTCAAAGATAGTATTACAGTGGTGGAAAGGACGATGGATGAGGACTTGCCATCTGAGGTAGTTTGGGCTGAGGTTAGGAATAGGAAAGGTGAGGTCACCCTGTTAGGAGTCTTTTACAGGCCTCCTAATAGTCCTAGAATCATTGAAGAAAGGATAGGGAAGGTGATTCAGGAGATGAGTGATAGTATTAGGGTGGTTATTATGGGGGACTTTAACTTTCCTGATATTGATTGGGAAAGCTATAGCTCAAGTTCGTTAGATGGGTCAGTGTTTGTTCAATGTGTGCAGGAGAGTTTCCTGACACAATATGTAGACAGGCCAACAAGAGGTGAGGCCATACTGGATTTGGTTCTGGGTAACGAACCAGGCCAGGTGTTAGAATTAGAGGTAGGTGAGCACTTTGGGGATAGTGACCATAATTCGGTGATTTTTACTCTCGTGATGGAGAGGGATAAGTGTGTACTACAGGGCAAGAGTTATAGCTGGGGTCAGGGAAATTATGATGCGGTGAGGCATGACTTAGGATGTGTGGCTTGGAAAAGTAGACTCCAAGGCAAGAGTGTAAATGATATGTGGAGCTTGTTCAAGGAGCAACTATTGAGTGTCCTTGATAATTATGTACCTGTCAGGCAGGGAGGAAAGGGTCGTGCGAGGGGGCCGTGGTTTAATAAGGAATTGGAATCCCTTGTTAAATGGAAGAGGACGGCCTATCTCAAGATGAAACGTGAAGGTTCAATTGTGGCGATTGAGAGATATAAGGTAGCCAGGAAGGATCTGAAGAGAGAGATAAGAGCAGCAAGGAGGGGACATGAAAGGTCCTTAGTCGGTAGGATTAGGGAAAACCCTAAGGCTTTCTATAGGTATGTTAGGAATAAAAGAATGACTAGGGTAGGAATAGGTCCAGTCAAGGATAGTAGTGGGAAGTTGCGTGTGGAGGCAGAAGAGATTGGGGAGACACTGAATGAATACTTTTCTTCAGTATTTACTCAGGAACAGGGCATTGTCTTCGATGTGAATACTGAGTCACAAATAAGTAGAATGGATGGCTTTGAGGTATGTAGAGAAGAGGTGTTGGAAATCCTGGAAAAGGTGAAAATAGATAAGTCCCCTGGGCCTGATGGCATTTATCCTAGGATTCTCTGGGAAGCAAGGGAGGAGATTGCAGAGCCATTGGCCTTGATTTTTATGTCCTCTTTGTCTACAGGAGTAGTGCCAGAAGACTGGAGGATAGCAAATGTGGTTCCCTTGTTCAAAAAGGGGAGTAGGGATAACCCTAGTAACTATAGGCCGGTGAGTCTCACTTCTGTTGTGGGCAAAGTCTTAGAGAGAATTGTAAGGGATAGGATTTATGCACATCTGGATAGGAATAATGTGATCAAGGATAGTCAGCATGGTTTTGTGAAGGGCAGGTCGTGCCTCACAAACCTTATTGAATTCTTTGAAAAGGTGCCGAAGGAGGTTGATGAGGGGAAAGCGGTAGATGTGGTATATATGGATTTTAGTAAGGCGTTTGATAAGGTTCCCCATGGTAGGCTACTGCAGAAAATACGGAGATATGGCATTGAGGGTGAGTTGGAGGTTTGGATTAGGAATTGGCTGGATGGAAGAAGACAGAGGGTAGTAGTTGATGGCAAAGTTTCTTCATGGAGTGCCGTCACTAGCGGTGTTCCGCAAGGATCTGTTTTGGAACCATTGCTGTTTGTCATTTTTATAAATGACCTGGAAGAGGGGTTAGAAGTTTGGGTGAGCAAGTTTGCGGATGATACGAAAGTCGGAGGAGTTGTTGACAGTGAGGAAGGATGTGGCAGGTTACAGCAGGATATCGAGAAGCTGCAGAGCTGGGCAGAAAGGTGGCAAATGGAATTCAATGTAGCTAAGTGTGAGGTGATTCACTTTGGGAAGAATAACAAAAAGATGGGGTACTGGGCTAATGGTCGGATACTTGGTAGTGTGGATGAGCAGAGGGATCTTGGTGTCCATGTACACAGATCTCTGAAAGTTGCCACCCAGGTAAATAGTGCGGTGAGGAAGGCATATGGCGTACTGGCTTTTATTGGTAGAGGAATTGAGTTCCGGAGTCCTGAGGTCATGATGCAGTTGTATAAGACTCTGGTGCGGCCGTATCTGGAATATTGTGTGCAGTTTTGGTCGCCATACTATCGGAAGGATGTGGAGGCACTGGAACGGGTGCAGAGGAGGTTTACCAGGATGTTGCCTGGTATGGAAGGAAGATCGTATGAGTAAAGACTGAGACACTTGGGGCTGTTTTCATTAGAGAAAAGAAGGTTTAGGGGTGACTTGATTGAGGTGTACAAGATGATTATGGGGTTAGATAGGGTTGACAGTGTGAACCTTTTCCCGCGTATGGAGTCGGGTATTACAAGGGGGCATAGCTTTAAATTAAGGGTGGGGGTAGATATAGGACTGAAGTTAGGGGTAGGTTCTTCACTCAGCGAGTTGTAAGTTCATGGAATGCCCTGCCAGTAGCAGTAGTGGACTCTCCCTCTTTATGGGCATTTAAGCGGGCATTGGATAGGTATATGGAGGATAGTGGGTTAGTATAGGTTAGGTGGGCTTGGATCGGCGCAACATCGAGGGCCAAAGGGCCTGTAATGCGCTGTATTGTTCTATGTAACTATCGAGTTCCCAATGACTACTGCTCTGCTCCTCTTCCCGCTTCCCTTCTGAGCGGGAGATGCCCATTGCTTTCCCCTGGTAAGTCATTCCCCCAACAGTATCCAAAATGGTATACTTATTGTTGAGGGGAATGGCCACAGGGGATCTCTGCACTGCCTGCCGGTTCCCTTTCTGTTCCCTAACTGTCACCCATCTATCTTTTCTTTTATCTGGGGAGTGACTACCTCTCTGTAAGTCCTGTCAATAACCCCCTCTGCTTCCCGAATGATCGGAAGTTCATCATACTCCAGCTCCAGTTCCCTAACGCGGTTTTCGAGGAGCTGGTGTTGGGTGCACTTCCCACAGATACAGTCAGCAGGGACACTAGTGGTGACCCTTACTTCCCACATTCTGCAGGAGGAACATTCCACTGCCCTCAACTCCATTCCCACTATTCTAACTGCCGAAGTACCTACTAAAAAATGGATTAGGAAATAAACTAGTTACCTTACCTTGTCAGTCTGGCTCCCACAACTGTTTTTGTAGGTTAGAAGAGGAGGATGGTTGGTAGGCATGCATTTGGCCCATATCTCTCTAAACATTTCGTATTCATGTACCCCTGCAGATGTTTTTGAAACGTTGTAATTGTCCCAGCCTCCAGCTTCCAGAGGCTACTAATTCCTTGCACATATCACTGTCTGCGTGAAAACATTGACTCTAAAGACTTTTAATTTTTTTTTCGCTCTCACCTTCAATCTTTGCCCTCCAGGCTTGGACTCCTCCAGCATTGGAGAAAGATTGTAAATATTTATATTATACATGCCGCTCATGATTTTAAATACTTCGATAAGGTCATCCCTCAGCCCCTGACACCAGCGAAAACAGACCCAGCCTGTTCAGCCTCTTCCTCGAGCTCAAAATACAAAAACCGGCAATATCCTTGTAGCGTTCTTAATGAACCCTTTCAAATTTCACAATCTCTTTTCTACAGCAGACAGACCAGAACTAAACGCAGTATTACACATCTGCCTACACCAATGTGCTGTACAGTTGCAATTCGACCTCCTAATTTCTTATGTCATGCGCCAAAAAGTCCAGGTCGGCATATGAAAAACAGTCCTCACTAACCTATCTACCTGTCACTCTGCTTTCATGCAACTATCAACCTTCATTGCAAAGACCCTTTGTTTAGCAACACTGCCCAGGATATTACGTATCAGTGTACAAGTCCTGCCCTTGTTTGCCTTTCCAAAATGCAGCACGTCACATTTATCTTAATAAATTCCATATGCAACGCCTCAACCCATTGGCCCAACTGGTCAAGATCCCATAATACTCTGAGGCAACCTTCTTTGCTGTACACTAAACCTCCAATTTTGGTGATATCTGCAAATTTGATCAGAATACCTCCTACGTTTTCACCAAAAGCATTGTGACAAAAAGCAATGGACACATAACCGATCCTTGTGATACCTTGCTGGTCACTGGCCTCCAGTCTGACAAACAACCCTTAACCATCACCCTCTAACTCCTATTTTCGAAACAGTTCTATATACAACTGCCTAGTTCTCTCTTTATTCCATGTTATCTAACTTTACTAACCAGTCTCCCAGGCTGGACCATGTTGAACACCGCACTGAAGTCCATATAGACAACGTCAATTTCTGAGTGTTTTTAGTGAAAGGGATCTGCCGTATCCCCCCCGGGTTTTCCAAGAACAACTTCCCAAGCTACAGTTTCCCCAGCAGCAGAGTGTTAGGGTATCCTGATATAACAAGGGGCTTGTCACTGAACGGTGTCACCTGTTTAAACGCGACCTGAAGTTTACACCAAGGGGAGGGTGGTGCTGCCAGTTGCTGTTAGGGTCACAGTTTCATTCAGCTTCTATGATCTGGAACTTTCCAGTCAGGTGTTGCTGGCATATCCATCATCTCCCAGTATGTCGACAACAATGTGACCATTCGATGACGGAAGATATATATGGTGGATGAGGTGAATACAATGTTTTCTCCCTCAGTTGGGAGCTACCATGTGTCTTCACCTTCATCTACCCAGCGCATTCTCAGCTGCCTTCCCCAAAACCCCACTCGCGTTCCATTTACCTCTCAGCCCTCCAGACCACAAGTCTCATTCCTGATGAATGGCTGATGCCTGAAACGTCGATTCTCCTGCTCCTCCGAGGCTGTCCGCCCTGCTGTACTTTTCCAGCACAACATTCTCGAGTCTGATCTCCAGCATCTGCAGTCCTCACTTTCTCCTCGCTGCCAGATGTATCCTTGTTATCCCAGTATAGCGACATTCCCGATAGTGTACATGGCTTTGCGGCATCCCCATGTCACTGGGGAGATGTCGATCTTCCGAAGATACTCTTACTCAATTAATGTTGCAGCGTGACCATTCGGAATACATCATGCTGGTGAATACCCATTGTCCTCGCAGCAACCACAGCCTCTTCATTCAAAAGCGGTCCGCCATTCCCAACGTCTTAGGGTATCCGTGCAGAAAAGAAAAATGGCCTCTCAGATAAAGCCGTCCCCGGACAATAGCACCAAACCATCTCCCCCTCACCACTCCCCACTGCCAACCAAATGCATCAAAATATCCCGTGTGTACTGAGAGCAATGCAGCCACTGGGAACATCATGAAACAAACCATCAAGGAGAAGGAACAATACTTCCGGTGTCTGAACGTGTCGGAGCAAAACATCCAGTACACAGTGTATCACACAGTCCTGTCACCTTTGTCCATTTGATTGACAAACTGCCTGTCATTCCTCCTGGATAAGAAATGACAGCTGAGCTGACACGTTATATTACACCTGCCGAACTGTTATCCATTGGCTGTCTCGGTATGGAGCCACCAGAGATGGGGAAAATTTTAAATAAATATCTCTTCTCCGTGTTTACTGAAGGCAGAATAATGGATGCGAAGGTGAGAAAAAATGACAAAACGTGGGGATGTTTTGGCGCCACATTCCTATTCCAGATAGGAGCTGTTTGTAGCGTTCAATTGCATTAAGGTGGTAAATACCTTGGGCCTGATCAAGTCCATCCCTGAATGTGGTGGGAGGCTTGGGAGGAAATTTCTGTTATTCCTCATCCACTGGGGACTTTCTGGAAGAATGGAGGGTGGCGAACGTTATTCTACTGTTTAAGAAATGTGAAAAAGACCAGCCAGAGGATGTAATGCCAGTGTGCCAAACATTAGTGGTGAGCAGGATTCTAGAGAGGTTGCTGAGGGACAGGATCAACTAACATTTGGATCGTCAAGGTCTAATTCGGAACACTCATCATGGATTTGTGGGGAAGTCATGTCTGACAACGATTTTTTCAGCTTTTCTAAGAGGTAATCAGGAGGACAGATGAGTATAGGGTAGTGCATGATGTCGAGATGGAACTTAGGAAGGCCTTTGACAAGGTCACACGCGAGAGCTTAGTCATGAAGGTTAGGTCGCATGGGATACAGGGAAAGCTAGCTGGACGGATTCAAAATTGACTTCATGAAAGGAAGCAGAGGCTGGCGGTTGATAGCTGTTTCTTGAACTGGAGTTGTGACTAGTGCTGTGCTACACTGGTTGGTGCTGGGATATCTATTGTTTGTTATTTACATAAATGATCTTACCAATGCATGATAAGTACGTTTGCGGATGATGATGGATAATTTGGTACGATTGTTAGCAAGGAAGGTTTTCAAAAAAAGGAAGGGATTTTGGTCAGGTGGGAAAGTGGGCTGAAGATTGGCAAATTTTGTTTCAGTACAGATAAGTGATAGGTGCTACACTTGGAAAGTCAAACCAAGGTAGGCCTTATATAGTAAATGTTTAAGGTCCTGAGGAGCAGACAGACCTAGGAATGCAAGTACATGGTTCATTGAAAGCAGCGTCACGCTAAACAGAATAGTGAAGAAGGCATTTAGCATGCGTTCCTTCATCAGTCGTGGCATTGAGTATGGGAGTTTGGAAATAAATTATAGTTGTATAAGTCACTGGTGAGGCCACAATTGAAAAATTGCGTGCAGTTTTCGTCAACCTGTTCTATGAAAGACGCAGTTAAACTGCAAAGAGTGCCAATAAGATTATCGAGAATGTTACCAGGAAAAGTAGGCCTGAGATTTGACCAGGATAGGACTTTATTTCTCGCAATTCAGGAGAATGAAAAGTGAATGTCGCGAGATGTATAAAATCATGAGGGGCATTGATAGGATGAATACAAATATTCTTTTTTCCAGGGATGGTGAATTGAAAACTAGAGGGTATAGGTTTAATGTGAGAGGGGAAAGATTTAAGGATGACGTGAGGGGCACTGTCTTCATCCAGAGAACGGTGTATTTATGGAATGGACGGCCAGAGAGAATGGTTGATCTGGGTACAATAGCAAACTAAAAAAAAAGTATAGGTACATGGATGGGAAGGGTTGAAAGGGATATGGACCAAATGCGGACAACTGGACCTGGCTGAGTGGGCATTATGATCAGCAGAGACCAGTTTGGGCCGAAGGGTCTGTATTCATGCTGACATACTGTATGGCTTGATAAATTTACCTGCTTATATTCATTTACAGACTCTCTGCCTTCTCTTGATATTTTAGTTTCCTGCTTACATAAATTGCAACTTCAGACACTAGTTACAGTATATTTGTTCTTACAACTTTCCGTTTTATCCAATAACATTCTGAATGAAGCAACTGAGCGCTTAGGTAGATTTGAAGGTCATGCAAAGATAGGTAGAGTGACAGGTAGCATGGAGGAGGCTGCAGAAGGATTTCGACATTTTGGTTGAGTGGGCAAACAAGTATCAGATGGATTACAACTAAGGAAATTGTGAAGTCATCGACATTGGGAGGAAGAATGGAGGTATGGACAATTTTCTCAATGGGAAGAAAATAAGAAGTGCAAACAGACTCGGGTGTTGTTGTCCAGCATTCTCTTAAGGTGAACTTGTAGGTTGAGCCAGAAGGCCAATGTAATGACAGTTATTTTGTGAGGACGTGACTACACGCATGGATGTACTTTTGAGGGTGAATAAGGCTCGAGTCAGACCACATTTAGTGCACTTTGCTCAGCTTTGTCCACCATATCTCAGGAAGGATGGACTGGCTTGCTGTCTGGCTTTGAGAGGAGGTTGCAGGAATGAAAAGCTTAGCATACGAAGAGCTTTTGAGGGCTCTGGGTAAATACTCGATGTTGTTTCAAAGCATTAGGAAGGACGTAATTGAAAGTTGCAGAATACTGAATGGCCCGGACTGGCTGTATGATGTGAATATGTTTCCATTGGTAGGATAGATAGCATCCAACGGCATAGCCTGAGAGTGAAGGGAAGACATTTTATAACAGAAATACAGAGACACGTCTTCAGCCAGAGAGTGGTGAATCTCTGAAATTAATTGCCAGAGAGGGCGTCGAGACCAGGTCATTGAGTATAATTAAGACTGAGACAGGTAGATTATTGCATATCAAGGAGATCAAGCGTTGCATGGAGAAAGCGGGAGAATAGGGTTGAGAAACATATCAGCCATGATTGAGTGCTGGAGCAGACTCGATGGGCTAAGTGGCCCAATTTCTGCTCCAATATCTTATGGTCTTATACTCAAATTATTGATTTAGACTGCAAATAGTTGAGGACCCAGCACTGTTCACTGTGTAAGTTGACTTGTTAAGTTCTGTCAAACTCATTAAGACGGATTTATCTTCAGTGTCTGCTTCCTGTTTGATTACCAGTCCTCCCGCATTCCGTAGCATATTCGAAGGACTGAACAGGAACGAAGTGCATTTCAGTCGGCAAATCAGCCCCTCGACCTTTCTCCAACTTTTAAAAAGCAATGGCTGATGTCATCTTAGCTTCAGTTCCACTTTCCTGTCCAGTCTCCACATTGCTTCATTTACTCAATGTCCCAGCATTCACTGCACTCTCGGTCAGTACATTACACAGAGTCACAACGCTTTGAGAGAAGGAAGGTCACTTCACCCCTGTATTAAATCTGTTCCTCCTGATTCTATAACTGATCGCTTGTTCCAGATTGCCTCACATGAGGAAATATCCACCCATAGCTACATCGTCAATCACCTCTGGTATTTTTCAGACTTCAATGCAATCTCCTCATTAGGCTGAAGGGCCTGTTTCCACACTGTAAGTAACCTAATCTCATCTAATCTAATCTGGGAGTATAGATATAAACTGCTCATTCTCTCTTACTGAAACAAACTTCTCATCTCTGGAAACAAACTAATGAAAATCTTCCGAACTGCCTCCAATGCAGCTGCATCTCTCCTTAATGAAGTATACGGTGCTCCCGTTCCGTTTTTCTAATGCATTGAATGAATGCTAAAATACTTTCCTACATTTAGTTTTTATTCTTTCCAAATGAACGCCTTAATAATGTTTGCCGACCTCAATGCCTGCTGTACATGCATTTGGGGTTTCTGTGATTAAAACGAGGAAACACAGATCCTTTTGCAGCTAAACAAGATAAAGTTTCTATTCATTAAGCTAATAAGTTGTTTTTGTATTTCTCTATGCAAAATGAATAACTGAATACATATCCATGTTAAATGTCATCTGTCAGATTTTGGCCCATTAATCTAATCTATCCATAATCATTTATAAATATCATATATCTTCATTGCAATCTACTTTTCCACCTATTTGAGCATCACCCTAAATCTGGCTGTATTATTTTCTATTCCCTCATCCAGGACATCAAATAGACTGCAAATTGTTGGAGCGTGGGAATCGAACTCTATGGCAACCCAAAATCTGCCAGAAAACGATGCATCTATTCCATCTAAATGCATTATTTTGTTTGGGTGATCTTCTACTCAAGTTGATAAATGATTCCAAAATAGTGTGCTTTTATTTTATGGATTTACTTTTTGTACCACACCTTATTCAATTACTTCCAGAAGTCCAGAGAAATTACATCTCCAGGATCCCCATTATCCATCTACCTTGTTCCATCTTTAAACAACTCGAGCAAGTACGACAACCATTATTTCTCCTTCATAAAATTATGCTGACTCTGATGGATTGCGGTTTGATTTTGCAAACCTCCTGTCATTTCTTCCTTGAACGTGGATTCTCACAAATTTCCTTCAGTGCCAATAGTTTGCGCATACTTCTAATTCCACATTGCAACTGGTTATTCGAGGTTCTTCCCTTTCTATAATTTCTACGTTCCTTTTCACTTCCTGCGTAGTGAGCTCAAAGCCATAAAATCTGCTCCGGTTGCTATGTAAGAGGTTTGAGTAATTGAAAGGAGTCATTCTGTTCGTGATATGCAATTTCGATGGGCTCACTGTCCTCAGAGTGTTCCAGCATTATATTATCGATGGGCTGAATGTACTCCTAGTATTTTTACTTTCTCGTCTCTAGCGCTTGAAAACCTTGCTCCTGTTTCAGAGTAAGAAACTCAAACTCTCCTTTCCTCCTTCTGGTGGTGCATAAGAGCTCTGAGGGCTCATGGGATCTCCCTGTAATAGCTTGAATGGCTGAAGAGTCTCCTAATTTTCTTCCAAATTAGGTTCGAGATATTGAGCATCCTCCTCCTGCAGGTGCGAAATTGGCTTTCTCCTATTCCCTTACAACAGCCACGTAGCTAATTGATTTCCTCCTTTCCCATAAAAAGAATCATGTATTTTCGTAACCTTCTCCATTTCTCGTACAACTGGCTGGGTGTGCATAATAGCCTCCTGTTATTCCAGTGTAGCAATCTCTAGACACATTGTGGGCCCTTCCAGTTCCTGTGTTGGAGACTTCAGGAGGCTGAATGTACTTTTCCTGTTCCTATGTAACTGTGTTACTGGTGCTGCATGGATACTCTGGGTCCAGTGTTACTGGCTCGAAAGGCTGATTGGTCTCCTCCTGTGACTGTATAAAATGCTCCATGTGCTCAATATTCTCTCCCTTTTCTGTTGTAACAGGGTCAAAGGTCTGAATATATTTCTGCTCTTCCTCTGTAACAGGCTGTCCTCCATTTACTGTGTAATTGTGAAACTTTGAAGGGAAGACAGGCAATTTTGTTCCAGGTTGTTCTCCTATTGCATGTGCTTCGACATAGTAAATGGACGATAACACAAATGCAAATTTAGACTGATATTTGCAGAACACGAATTTTCCTTATTTACATTGGTTATAATACGATTAATTTAAATGGTGCAGGTATTGGATAGCTTATTCTAACGCGAGATCGCATAGGAACCGAACTATGGCATTGGAAGTTTACTACCTGTATTTATAACTGCATTCTCAGGTGCACAATATGCGTATCCCTCAAAGATGCAAACAGTTAAAAAGAAAAAAAACAATCAACGATGGTTAATAAAAGAAGATAAAGTTTAAATTAGATCAAAGGAAGTATTTCAGAAACACGACAGATTTTTTTTTGGTGAGCCATAGATTCAGGACCCAACAAAGGAAGAGTAAGAAGCTGATAAGCTAGTCAAAACAAAAGACAAGAATGCAAACCGAAAAAAGGATAAAGTCTGCTGAAAGCCTCTATTGATATTTGAAAGGAGAAATGAAAGTAAGATCAAATGTGGAAAAGTGAATTTGCGGATAGGATAATGTACAAGGAAATTAGTGGAAACTAAACAGTTACTTTGCGTCTGTCTTAAAGGTGTAAGATGCAGAAAGTCTCACAGGAATACCAAGTGACCATGGGACTTGTGTAACTAAAGGCCCAAAACATTCATAGGCAAAGACGAAACACTGGGTGCAGCTCTGGGTGCCGCATTGCAGGAAGGATAGGATTGCAATGCACTGGAGGGGTTATGGAGTAGATTCACAAGCACGTTCTCTGTGATGGAGCATATCAATTATAAACTGAGGCTGGTTACCCTCGGGTTGTTTGGTCTGGAACAGAGAAGCTGAAGGAGTCATAACTCAGAAATATAAGATTACAGATTGAAAATATAGAACTGTTCTTTTTCGGCGAAGAGTGTAAACAAGGGAACATCTTATTAAAGGTAAGGGTTAGAGTTTTAAAGATTTTTTGAAGATGGTTTATCACCCAGAGGGTTTTGGTGTTGTAAATGTATTTTCTAAGAGGGTAGGTGTCATGGGAAACCTCACAACGCTTAAAAAAAGGAAAGTACTTGGACGAGCACTTGGAGTGTCATAATATTCGCACCTACACGCTTCGTTGTAGGAAATGAGGACTGAAGTATATCATACTGTACTTTTGGCAATACAGAGTCAATGCTTCTATGATTGCAAGGTTGTTGAAGGTCAACCATTGAGAAGCTTAAGACAGGAGTTGCTGGGCTTCTGAATAGTATTGAAACAATATTTGCAAGAGTGAACTGTAATAGCTTCTAAACGTATGCCAACGGTAAAAGCTATGGATAACAAGTGCAGTTTCCTTCGATTCGGAAACCAGGGAATGGAAAGTGGAGAACAAGGAAATGACAGAACTATGAAGCAAATCCTTCAGTTCTAATTTCACAGAAGAAAACATTTCAAAAACAAAATCTTACCCGTTACTCTAGGAATTCTGAGTCTGGCGAGAAAAGGGGAACAGATTGAAATGAGTAAATAAGCGAGTTTGGATAAATTATTGGGACTTAAAGTATTGGGCATAGGCAAAGTCAACATAGATTTATTAAATAGAATCATAATTGAGAAACTGATTGGTGGATAAATAATGGAAAAACATTAGATGCAATGTGTTTGAATGTTCCGAAAGATTTCGATAAATTCCTGGCTTAAAAAGTCAAATCTTATGGGATTTTGGTTAGTATATGGACATGGTTGTGAGGAAATGCTGAGGAAGAAGGAAACAATGTTTCTTGGAGTGGACCACTGTTGTGGCATTGCAGAGATTGGTGCTTCAGCCCCCAACTGTGCAAAATATACATTAAAATCTGTTTGAGGGAATCAAGTGCAATATTCCCAAGTCTCAGAAGTCATAAGGATTGTGAGTGGTGAGCAGGATGTGATAAAAGCTACAAGTTGATTGAAATAAATACAATAAATGGGCGAATACATGGCAGATGAAGAGCAAAGTGGGTAGGTGTAGCGTTGTACATTTTGGTGAGAAAACTAGAACGGGTGCCTACCATTTGAAAAGGAATTGGTTGAGAAATGTTGATCTACATACGGACTTACACCTTTTTATGTCTCCTTCTGTTAAGACCTCCGAGGAAGGGGAATGAGTTCTGAAGCCAGGAATCAATATTGAGAATGGCACTGGCACCCTGACCAGTGCACGTAGTCGCATCCGGTGGGTAACTGTGACATTGATAAAGATGTGGATCTCTTTGTACATCAGACACTGAAACTAATATTACAGGTGCAGAAAGCAGTTAGAAAGATAAATGCTGAATTGATATTCATTTCAAGGGGATTTGAGTACAGGAGTAAGGACGTTTTACTGCAGCTGTACAGAGCCTTGGGGAAAACTCATCTTCAACATTATGCAGTGTTGTCTGAAGTTTTGATTTCCCTACCTAATAAAGGACTAACCCGACATTAAGGGAGTGCAGTGAACGATGACCAGACTAATATGTGGGAAAACAGGCTTGTTGTTGGAGCAGCATTTGGGGCAAATGGCTATGTATTCTATCGGTTTAGGAAAATGAGTGGAGATCTCAGTGAAATATACAAACACTGACAGGGGGATACATATTGGAAGTAGGGATGATATTTCCCCTGACTGGGGAAACAAGGATCCACAGTAAACGGTTCTGGCAGTCTACTCTGCATTGAGATTAGAATAAATATCTGCATTTAGAGACTAGCTACTCTGAGAAATTCTTTCCCACATCAGTCTGTGGAAGTCAGGCCACTGAATATAAATATGGATTTCATGATACTAAATGGATGAGGAGACACCAGGGGTATGGTGTGGTGATAGAGGATCAGCCATCATTGCAGGTAGTTCTCCTATATCGCAGAATTTGCGTTTCCGTGTGATACTTTGTAGAAACTCAAGCAATATCAATAATGGGGCTTATGGAGAAAAACAGGGAAAATGGTCAACGACCAAAAATATCAGTTAAACTCAAAACAAAAATGGTAGTTAGCCGAACACAAACAATAGTACAGTTTAAGTAAGTCGTTCAATCATACGTTTTAATAAATCATATATTTAACACGTTAACACTGCTGTCACTGACTGCAGCACTGTACCTTTCCGGAGGTTCTTCACCAGAAAGAACGTGAGCCGACGGACCACGCGATGCTGATGAGGAATTTCAGTTCTCCCCACGATTCTCCCACGGACTGAAATAAAGTTCCTTCTAAATGGAGACGAAATTCCCAGTTTCAAGCTCAATTTCACAGCCTCCCGGTCAGCTAAATTCCTGTTTAACTGAACACACTAAATTTGCCCTTGGCAGACAGAGGGTGGTGTTTTGCTGTTAAGCTGGTGCAGGGTATGGAATCACGGAACAGTGAACGGGAGTTTACTTTATTTAAAAAAAAACGTTCTGCAATTCACAAATCGCGTTACAGCCACATCACATTTAAAATATACGTGTTAGAGGAGATCAACCAGTATATTGAATGGTGGAGCAAAATGGATCGTTCAAAGGTTCTACTGCAGATCCGAGTTCATATTTCATGGGGGGAAAGTGCATTGAGGAGATTTTCGGCCACGACCTACAATAGGAGAGGCTCAATGTGTTGAATCGCCTGCTACTTTCCCAGTCTGTGGGAAAGCTATGTAAATGTCACAAGCTCTCAGATGTTAAAAAGGACGTCTCTGTACGATCGACAATAATGTGTTTCCCATTACCTTTTCCAATACCGAGACAATGTTAGCGTGTTCTGACGGGTTTTATCATTTAAAAACTCTTAAGAGTTTAATATAATTGACTGCCTTGCTTGGCCATTTCAGAGACCTTTGAAGAGTTGTTTACATCTCTGTTTGTCTGGAGTAGTTTTAATTCAGACCAGGAAAGCACAAGCGATTTGCTTCCACCAAGGACATTAGTGAAGCAAGTTGGTTTTTCCAATCGACGTTGGCTACAAGGTCATTACTACTGACAAGAACTTTTAGACCCCGATATTTTATTAATTGTTTTTAACTTCCACCAGCTGCCAGACAATTAGCCAGGTCTGGATCAGTAATCATGAGGCGAACTTCCCAACTCTGGAATCAACCTTGTGAACCTCCTCTTCACTCACTTTAGTGCCAGTACATTCTTTCTCAAGTTTGGAGACCCCAACGATACATAGGGGCAAAGGCTTGTTGTGCATCTTAACTCTTCAGTCCTATTGGAGGAATGATGTCAGTGCCCATTGCATTTGTCGTATCTACTGTGTTCAGCTGCGACTACATCCCACGTGCAGCAAATCGAATGCAGTAAAGACTGACATTTGTGATTCTATGGACAACATGACGAAGATGAAATGGATCATTGACTCAACACATCCGGCTGAGAATGGTACAGATACTACATCCCGTGACTTTTAAACTGATGTGCTGTGCTGTTCCAGGATTTATGATGTGGATATGTGTGGAGCCCTGTCTTCCACTGAATTAGTTAATAGTCCGTCAACATTTATGTCTGGATGTGGCCGGATTGCCGATCTTCGATTTGATCTGTTGATCTTGGAATCACTTTCGGCCTCTCTATCAGATGACAGTCCTGCTGTTTGGAGTGTAAGCAGTTAACTTCGGTAGCTTTAACGTGTTGCCAACTGTTTTAGATACACATGGGCAGACGCTGGCATGTTCACCCTCACTCATCACTGAACCATAGATCGTCTTGATGTTAATTGTAGACTGAGGATTATCCCCGGCCAAATGTTCCAGATTCTGGTTGAATGAAACTTGTTTCTATTGCTGCGGTGGTCGACAGCACCACATCAATGTTAGGAATTCTTTCTTCAAGAAAGTTCAGAGAGCGAGATCATTAAAAATATTGATGGAGGATTTTTGACTTGGAAATGAATTGATGGAAGTGAAAAATTGATGATGAAAGACGATTTCTTCCTTAAGGTATTCACATGATCCGAACTACCTACACCAGACATATACCTCCCCCTTTAGCCATCAACAGAGCTTCAATATCCTCTGCCAAGTCCATTGCTGCTCGCATCGAACCCTCACACTAACAGTAACATGCTGTCTCTGAACTGTTATTATCTCGCATTTGAAATATGCTCACTTGTCAGTTGTCCCTTAACTTGCAAACATTTTTACCAATTCTGCAAGTACCATCAAAATTGACCTTGCCCTAATTTATACCATTAACTTGTGGAACAGTCGTCTCCTTTTCCATAACTATTGTAAAACTAATTCAATGATGGTTACTGGTCCCAAAAGTGCTCCCACTCAAACAGCTCAGTTATTTTCCCTGCCTTATTTCTGAAGTGGAAATAAAGTTGTTGCCAAGCGGAGATCATCCATGGTCTTACTGAATGGCAAGACTGGGATAAGGGGATGAAGGTCTGCATATGTATGTGTGTATTTTGTTGTGTTTATCTGTGTGCGTATCTGTGATTGCCTGTGCGTGTTTTCGTGTACTAATGTGCATGTCTCTGCATATGCATCTCTGACCATTTGGATTTCTGTTGTTTTGGGGGTGAACCCATGGACATTGGAATCAAAATGTCCGTCTTCACTCTCTTTGCGTCTGGCTCTTCCTATTGTGTTAATGTAATGTAATACTAGGCGCTGCTGGCTGCCACACAACGCTGTTTTGTTTGGAAAAAGAATCAAAGATAATGAATCTCACACATTTGAATTTAGTTGGCTTTATTTTCAGAAGCACTCGAATGTGTGCAGTGAAAAGTTTGCAATGTTGTTGGTTATTCAGCCACCTTCGGTACAATATACCTATGAACAGATTCTTAAGGACTTGGTACAAAATTGGAATAATAGCAACCGAAACTCCAGCAAAACGAAACAAAAATTAAAAAAGGAACGGATAATATTTACTGTCCTCTCACCCCAGTCTCCAGGCAACACCAAGCCGAATTTCCTGACGGACTGGGCCCAGTCTCCAGATCACACCAGGTCCAGTCTTGATAACGCAACAGGCCTAGTCTCCAGACTGCACTGAGCTCTGACTCCAGACCGCATCAGGCCCGATATCCAGACTGCACCAGTTCTAGTCTCCAAACCACACCGGGCCTGGTCTCCAGACTGCATCAGACCAAGTCTCCAAAGCACACTGGACAGTGTCTCCAGACCACAACACTCCAAGACTGCAGATCGCACCCGACGAGGTCTAGTCTCCAGGCCTCACTAGGCCCAGTCTCCAGAATGCACTGATCCCAGTCTTCAGAGAGCATTCTGCCTAGTCTCCAGACCACACCAGGCCAAATCCACAAACCTCACATCGTTAATTCTCCAGATCACTCCAGGCTGAATCTCCAATCTGCACTGGGCCCAGTGTCCAGACCGCATTAGTCCTACTCTCCAGGATGTGCTGGGCGCCACCTCCAGACTGCAGCAGTCCTAATTTCCAGAATGTGCCAGGCTCAATCTCCAGACTGCATTGGGCCACATCTTCAGACTGAACCAGATCAAGTATTCTGAGCGCTCCTGCCCAGTCCCCAGACCACACTGTACCTGATCCACAGACTGTATGGCACCCAGTGTCCAGATCACATCAGACCATGTCTTCAGACTGCACTAGGCCATGTCCACACTGCACCTGTCCGAGTCTTCAGAACACACTGGTCCTAGTCTCCAGACCACACCATGCCAAATCTCCAGACCGCACAGAGGCAATTGTCCAGACCACAAACTAGACCGAGTCACCAGAGCACACTGGTTTGAGGCTCCAGACCACACCAGGCCAATTCTCCAAAGCACACTGGGCCGCATCTCCAGATTGCACAAGATCAAGTCTCCAGATCTCAACTGGCCAAGATTGCAGGTCACATTGGGCCAAGTATACAGACCACATGAGGCCAAACCTTCAGATCACACTGAGCAGTGTCTTCAGACCGCACTGTGCCACATATCTAGAGCACAACAGGTCCAGTCGCTAGACTGCACCAAAACCAGTCCACAGACTGCTCCGGACCCAGTCTCCTGGCCACATCAGGCTATGTCTGCAGACCACACCACACCAAGTCTCCAGATTGCAAGAAGCCAAGTCTGCACACAAGTGTCCTGACGGTATTGAGCCCAGTCTCCCGACCGCACCAGATCCAGTCTCCAGACTGGACCAGGCCCAGTCTACGGGCGTGCTAGGCCCAGTCTCCAGACGGCACTGGGCCAAGTCTCCAACCGCAGCAGGCCATGTTTCCCGACTCCACCAGGCCGAGTTTCCAGACTGCGCTGGGCCAAGTCTCCAGACTGCATTGGGCCAGGTCTCCAGAACGCAGCATACCAATTGTACAGACCGCACCCGGGCCGGAGTCCAGACTGCACCAGATCCAGTCCTCAGACCGCAC
The DNA here is from genome assembly GCF_037043375.1 of Chiloscyllium plagiosum. NCBI lineage: Eukaryota > Metazoa > Chordata > Chondrichthyes > Orectolobiformes > Hemiscylliidae > Chiloscyllium > Chiloscyllium plagiosum. The sequence goes on along the minus strand of NW_028270179.1, from coordinate 13,244,115 downwards.
GGCACCTAGTATCCAGACCATATCAAGCCAAGACTGCAGATCACATGGCTCCGTGTCTCCAGACCGCAGTCGTCTAAGTATCCAGAGAGCGACAGATCAAATCTCCAGACTGTAGCGGACCCAGTCTCCACACTGCACCATGTCAAGTCTGCAGATCGCACCAGACCCAGTCTCCAGATCACTCCGGGCCTATTCTCCAGACAGCACAAGGCTCAGTCGCCGAGCCACACTGTGCCCATTCTCTCCACAGCACCAGACCGATTCTCCTTGCCACACCAGGCCATCTCTCCAGACTGGACCGGGCCGAGTCTTCAGACTGCACTGGGCCAAGTCTTCACACCACACTGGGCCAAGTCTTCACACCACACCAGGCCCAGTCTCCAGACACCACACCACATCCCCAAACCGCACAGGGCCAAGTCTCCTGACTGCACCAGGCTAAGTTTCCATAACACAGTGGGCCACGTCTTCTACCACACCACGCCAAGTCTCCAGATTGCAAGAAGCCAAGTCTGCACACCCTACTATGCCCAGTCACCTGACGGTATTGAGCCCCGCCTCCCAACCGCACCAGGACCAGTCTGTCCTAGTCTACGGGCGTGCTGGGCCCAGTCTCCAGACCGCACCAATCCAGTCTCCAGGTCGCACATTGCCCAGTCTCCCGACCGCATTGGGCATAGTCTCCCAACTCCTCCAGACTGAGTTCCAAACTTCAATGTTCGAAGTACGTATAGCACACTGGGGCCAGTGTTCATACTGCACCATACCCAGTCTGCAGATCACATCAGTCCATGTCTGCAGGATACACCAGGTCAGGTCTGCAGATCGCAATCGGCCCAGTCTCCTTGCAATGCTGTCCCTGTGATATTAACAGAAAGAGTGGAACATGCACTTTGCTGACCCGTATATTGCCATTGAGTTTGTTTCAGGACTCTACAATTCATTCACACTATAATTTGGAAGAGTACTTCAAAACACATGCCAAGTTCCCAAAAGTATAATAAAATATATCTCAATCTCCTCCGACGTGTTTCACTTAGAGTGGCCAAGATAAAATGATCCTGCTGTTGTCTGCATAGCTCCTGTTGTGATACTGCTGTCTAGTTGTGGTTGAAATATCGTACACTACTATGGGCTGCACAGCGTTCTACTCTGGGTAGATTTCCAGGTTGGATCCAGCTTGGTGTATACAGTGTTGCATGCTGAAGGTATATGTCCTCTGGGTTTATGGTGCCTGGACCGGGTCTGTGAGGGGGTTTGAGAATGTGACATAACTAACTATTACAGCTGATCTGTCAATGCCTTTATTTTATGTTGTCATTCCTGTGACTGGACCTTCAAGCTCTCACTCCATTAACGTTGCAGTGTGACCATGCACGGTACATTATGTTGGTGAATACGCACTGTCCTGGCAGCAGCCACGGCCTCTTCATTCAGAAGCAGTCAAAAATTCCCATCGTTTTCGGGTCTCCACTTATTCTGATAAAGGCCACCACCTTATCCCCCTCACAATTCCCAACCTTCCCGCCAACCAATCACATCAAAATATCCCTTGTGTTCTGAGAGCAAGGGGGGTGGGGGCGGGAACATCCGGGAGTTAGCCATCTGGTGGATGGAGCCACACTTCAGGATGGTCTACACCTGAACCTGAGGGGCACCAGTATCCTTGTGGGGAGGTTTGCCAGTGCTCTGGGGTGGGTGGGGGGGGGGTTAAACTAACTCTGCAGGGGAATGGGAACCTAGACTGTAGCTTTAGAGTGCAGGACCTGGAGTGTAGGGAGGTTAGGAACATGGCATCAATCTCAAAGGAGGGTGCCTTTAAACAGGAAAGTGGCTTGAAGTGTGTATACTTCAATGCAAGAAGTATACGAAATAATGTAGGTGAACCTGCAGCGTGGATTGGTACCTGGGATTTCGATGTTGTGGGTATGACGGCGACATGGGTAGAACAGGGACAGGATTGGCTGTTGCAGGTTCCAGGGTTTAAATGTTTTAGTAGGGTCAGAGTTGGGGGTAAAAGAGGGCGAGGTGTGGCATTGCTTGTCAAAGATAGTATTACAGCGGTGGAAAGGACGATGGATGAAGACTCGCCATCTGAGGTAGTTTGAGCTGAGGTTAGGAAGACTAAAGGTGAGGTCACGCTGTTAGGAGTTTTCTACAGACCTCCTAATAGTCCTAGAGACGTAGAAGAAAATATTTAGAGGATGATTTAGGAGAAGAGTGAAAGTAATAGGGTGGTTGTTATGGAGGACTGTAACTTTCCAGATATTGACTGGGAAAGCGATAGCTCGAGTTCGTTAGATGGGTCGGTGTTTGTCCAATGTGTGCAGGAGGATTTCCTGACACAATATGTAGACAGGCCAACAAGAGGTGAGGCCATACTGGATTTGGTTCTGGGTAACGAACCAGGCCAGGTATTAGAATTGGAGGTAAGTGAGCACTTTGGGGACAGTGACCACAATTCGGTGACTTTTACTATGGTGATGGAGAGGGATAAGTGCAGGGCAAGGGTTATAGCTGGGGTCAGGGAAATTATGATGCGGTGAGGCATGACTTAGGATGTGTGGGTGGGAAAAGTAGGCTACAAGGGAAGTGCGCAATTGATATGTGGAGCTTGTTCAAGGAGCAACTATTGAGTGTCCTTGATAAGTATGTACCTGTCAGACAGGGAGGAAAGGGTCGTGTGAAGGAGCCATGGTTTAATAAGGAATTGGTCTCCCTTGTTAAAGGGAAGAGGGCGGTCTATGTAAAGATGAGGCGTGAAGGTTCACTTGGGGCGATTGAGAGTTATAAGGTAGCCAGGAAGGATCTGAAGAGAGAGCTAAGAGCAGCAAGGAGGGGAAATGAAAAGCCCTGAGTTGGGAGGATTAGGGAAAACCCTAAGGATTTCTATAGGTATGTCAGGAATAAAAGAATGACTAGGGGAGGAATAGGTCCAGTCATGGATAGTAGTGGGAAGTTGCATGTGGAGGCCGAAGAGATTGGGGAGACGCTGAATGAATACTTTTCGTCAGTATTCACTCAGGAACAGGACATTGTTGCCGATGTGAATACTGAGTCACAATTAATTAGAATGGATGACTTTGAGGTACGTAGGGAAGAAGTGTTGGAAATTCTGGAAAGGGTGAAATTAGATAAGTCCCCTGGGCCTGATGGTATTTATCCTAGGATTCTCTGGGAAGCAAGGGAGGAGATTGCAGAGCCATTGGCCTTGATTTTTATGTCCTCGTTGTCTATAGGAATAGTGCCAGAAAACTGGATGATAACAAATGTGGTTCCCTTGTTCAAGAAGAGGAGTAGGGATAACCCTAGTAACTATAGGCCGGTGAGTCTCACTTCTGTTGTGGGCAAAGTCTTAGAGAGAATTGTAAGGGATAGGATTTATGAACATCTGGATAGAAATGATGAGATCAGGGATAGTCAGCATGGTTTTGTGAAGGGCAGGTCGTGCCTCACAAATCGTATTGAATTCTTTGAGAAGGTGACTAAGAAGGTGGACGAGGGTAAAGCGGTAGATGTGGTGTATATGGATTTTAGTAAGGCGTTTGACAAGGTTCCCCATGGTAGGCTACTTCGAAAAATACGGAGGTATGGCATTGAGGGTAGGTTGGAGGTTTGGATTAGGAATTGGCTGGCTGGAAGAAGACAGAGGGTAGTAGTTGATGGTAAAGTTTCATCTTGTTTTGCAGTGACTAGCGGTGTTCTGCAAGGATCTGTTTTGGGACCATTGCTGTTTGTCATTTTTATAAATGACCTGGAGGAGGGGCTAGAAGTTTGGGTGACCAAGTTTGCGGATGATACGAAAGTCGGTGGAGTTGTTGACAGTGAGGAAGGATATGTCAGGTTACAGCGGGATATAGATAATTTGCAGAGCTGGGCAGATAGGTGGCAAATGGAGTTCAATGTAGGTAAGTGTGAAGTGATTCACTTTGGTAAGAGTAACAAAAAGATGAGGTACTGGGCTAATGGTCGGATACTTGGTAGTGTGGATGAGCAGAGGGATCTTGGTGTCCATGTACACAGATCTCTGAAAGTTGCCACTCAGGTAAATAGTGCTGTGAATAAGGCATATGGCGTACTGGCTTTTATTGGCAGAAGAATTGAGTTCCGGAGTCCTGAGGTCATGTTGCAGTTGTATAAGACTCTGGTGCAGCTGCATCTGGAGTATTGTGTGCAGTTTTGGTCGCCATACTATAGGAAGGATGTGGAGACACTGGAACGGGTGCAGAGGAGGTTTACCAGGATGTTGCCTGGTATGGTAGGAAGATCGTATGAGGAAAGGCTGAGGCACTTGGGGCTGTTTTCATTGGAGAAAAGAAGGTTTAGGGGTGACTTGGTAGAGGTGTATAAGATGATTAGGGGTTTAGATAGGGTTGACCATGAGAACCTTTTTCCACGTATGGAGTCAGCTATTATGAGGGGGCATAGCTTTAAATTAAGGGGGGATAGGTATAGGACAGATGTTAGGGGTAGGTTCTTTACTCAGCGAGTCGTGAGTTCATGGAATGCCCTGCCAGTAGCAGTGGTGGACTCTCCCTCTTTATGGGCATTTAAACGGGCATTGGATAGGCATATGGAGGATAGTGGGCTCGTGTTGGTTAGGTGGGCTTTGATCGGCGCAACATCGAGAGCCAAAGGGCATGTACTGCGCTGTATTTTTCTATGTTCTGTGTTCTATATTCTTCTATGTTCTATGTTCCGATGTCTGAATGATTCAGAATGAACCTCTAGCACACACTTTAGCCTGGTATACTCTTTCCATTTATGTAATATCCGGCCCTTTGTTCTTCCTGAAAAACAGGTGGACAGTGACCTACATTATATTCCAACTGCTTAGTTGTTGTCCATTTTAAATTCATTTACAGATTCGCTGCCCCCTCTTGATAACTCAATTTCCTGGCTACGTTATTGTCGTCCACCAATTTATTGAAACTGTTGACATAACATGCAAATCGTTGAGAAACCACCACTGATCACTGTCACATTGCAGTCCTTAATCTTTTACAAACCGCTAGAAACTAAATTATCCTTGGAGATGCTGTGGGCAACCTCAGATGACAACGGTATTTTAACCAGATGGGTCAATGGCCTGAGAAGTGTCAGATGGAGTTTAATTCAGTTAAATGCGAGGTGCTGCATTTTGGGAAAGCAAGTTGTAATGGTAAGGTCCGAGGGAGTGTTGCTTAACAAAAAGACCTTGGAGTGCAGGTTCATAGCTCCTTGAATGTGGAATGGTATATAGATAGGATAGTGAAGAAGGCGTTTGGTATGCTTTATTTTATTGGTCAGATTATTGAGTACAGGAGTTGAGTGGTCATGTTGCGGCTGTACAGGACATTGGTTAGGCCACTGTTGGAATATTGCATGCAATTCTGGTCTCCTTCCTCTCTGAAAGATGGGGTGAAACATGAAAAGGTTCAGAAAAGATTTACCAGGATGTTGCCAAGGTTGGAGAATTTGAGCGACAGGGAGAGGCTGAACAGGCTGGGGCTGTTTTCCCTGGAGCATCGGAGGTCGAGGGGTGACCTTGTCGAGGTTTACAAAATCATGAGGCGCATGGATATGATAAATAGACAAAGCCTTTTCCCTGGGGTCGGGGAGTCCAGAACTAGAGGGCATAGGTTTAGACTGAGAGGGGAAAGATATAAAAGAGACCTATGGGGCAACGTTTTTCACACAGAGGGTGATACATGTATGGAATGAACTGCCAGAGGAAGTGGTGGAGGCTGGTACAATTGCAACATTTAAAAGGCATCTGGATGGGTATACAAATAGGAAGGGTTTGGATGGATATGGGCTGGGTGCTGGCAGTGGGCCTAGATTGGTTCGGCATATTGGTCAGCATTTACGGGTTGGAGGGAACGGTCTGTTTCCATGCTGTACATCGCTATGATTCTATGACTCCAATATTCCGGCTCAGAAACCAGTCTTAACCAGTAGAGAGTGAAGGCAATAATCTAACAGATGGAGTACAAAGTGGGGAAATGTATAGTCGTCCATTTTGTGGAATAATTTGTTAGCACTAACAGTAATGTAAAGTAAGATTCAAATAGAGAAAACTTGCAACATTCTGCTATGCAGAGGGATCTGTGTGTCCTTGTGAAGGAATCAAAAGTAGCTGGTTTGCAGGTGCAGCAAATAAATAGAAGGCAAATGGATGTTGTCCTTAATTGCTAAAGGGATGGAGTTTGAAAAGAGGAAGATAATGTTGCAGCTATATAGAGTGCTGGTGAGCCCAAACATGGAGTAATCTGCTCAGTTGTGGTCTCTCTCAGTCAGGACGGATGTTCTGGCACTGGAGTTGGTGCAGAGCAGGGTCACGAGGTTGATTCTGGAGTTGGGAAGTTTGCCTTATGAGAAACGATTGCGAAGAATGGGACGATACTCATTGGTATTAGGACGAATGAAGGGGGATCTTACAGAAAAGCACAAGCTTATGAAGGGAGTAGATAAGATCAAAACAGAGAGGCTGTTTCTACAGGTTGATTAAACTAAAATGAAGTAGCATTTCCTGACAAAGGGGGGAGCAGATTTAAGACTGAGTTGAGGAGGAAATTCTTGACCCAAAAGCTTATAAATCTTGATTATATCACTTACAGTGTGGAAACAGGCCCTTCGGGCCAACAAGTCCACACCGACCCACTGAAGAGCAACCCACCCAGACCCATTCCCCTACACCTAACACTACGGGCAATTTAATATGACCAATTCAATTAATCCGCACATTTTTGGACTTTAGGAGGAAACCCATGCAGACACGGGGAGAATATGCAAACTCCAGATAGACAGTTGCCTGAGGCGGGACTTGAACGCGGGTCTCTGACATGTGAGGCAACGGTGCTAACCACTGTGCATCCATGCCGCCCTCTGTGGGACTCCCTGCCGAGGGAAGCAGCTGAGGCTACTTGGTTGAATGTTTTTAAGGAAAATAGAGATAGATTTTTTTTAACAGTGCAGGAATTAAGGGCTATAGTGAGCGGGTGTGTAAGAGGAGCTAATCCCATGAAAATATCAATCATGATTTTATTGAATGGTGGAGGGGATAGAGGCCTGCTTCTGCTCCATATGCTTATGTTCTTATGTATTGGATTAATCATTTCGTATTTTAAGCAAACTGCCAGTTGAGTTGGGTTTGGGGAGACCTTCCCAATGTGTGGCTGAGTGAATATCACCCAACTCAACACATGTGTTTGAGGCCTCACAGTGATAATCTTGTCGGATTATTCCCACTGCTTACTGCACACCATTCCAGACGAACTCCCATTTACCGGAGACCTGAATTACCCAGTATCCCGGAAACCAGTGCCATTTGTGAAAGCTCCATAGTGCACCGGGACAAGCACAGTCCATGCAGAGTTACCATGCACAGCCCTGATATTGAGCCTGCACGTGGCAGACAGGGGGAAATTTACTGCCCTCCCCAAACCTGCATTGTGGGAATGGTCACGAAGCTTCTCCTGGGTGGGTAGGGTCGCAAACATGACTGCCCCTTGGCCTGGGACGAGGATGGAAGCCATGAAAGCAATCCATGCTTGCTTGGTCTGTGGTTGTCTCCCCCACCCTCCAGTTTACAGCATCTACAGCCAACGGGATGAATGCACAGCATTGCTGGGCAAACATTGTCCTTTTCCACCCTGCCTGAGCAAGGGTAGACTGAGAGACAAGTTCACCATTCCCCTTGAAAATAACGAAGAAGAGGCAGTGGGATTAGCTTAACATTAAGAAAGGCCTCTGGAAACACATCACCAAATGTGCCATTAGCATCACCAGAGACAACAGTGCGAGGAGTACATAGAAACAATTTGTGTGGATCTTCAAAACAGCAAGGAGACTTAAAAAAAAACTGGTGAAATTTTTATTTCGAATTCAAACCTGCAGGGCAATTTTTATGTTTGTTATAAGCAGGAAATAAGATATGCAAAAAATTGTTTATAAGCCTCAGCGGTTCTGGCTACACCTGTAGGAAGAAAGCGGAGTTAACTTGTCAAATCTAGGGACTCTTCATTGGAAGATGTTTTGTTTCAGATCTCCAGCATCTGCAGTTCTGTATTTTATTTCAGATCAGAAAGTATTTACTCCGGTATTAATGATTTATTTGATGTGGGACGGATGGGAAGGATTGAGGGCAGAGGTGCAGCAGACGTGTCAGTTACAGCTGAAAGCCCTGTCCATTAGAGTTTGTGGCGTGGGATATGATTCATCGGGAAGGGAAAAGGATGAAGGGCTCTTGCCCAAAACATCTATATTGCTGCTCCTCGGACGCTGTCTGACCTGCTGAACGTTTGCAGCACCGCACTCTCGATTTTGATCTCCATCATCTGCAGTCTTCACTTTTTAAGAGGGAAAAGGAGGGCACGTGACAGTTAAACCATTCGACCTGCTTCTGTGTGGAGTTCAGCAATGTGCCACAAGGATTGATGTTGGGTCCATTGGATGCTATCATTTATATTTATGATTTCGATGTGAAGATCGTAGGAGTAGTTAGTATTCTTATCGATAACCCCAAAACTTGTGGTGCAGTCGACAATGAGGAACTTTAACTCAGAATATAGCGGGACCTTGTTCAGATGGGCTGAAATGTCGAAGAGTGGCTGACTGAGTTTATATCAGATAAATATGAAGCATTACATACTGGTTAGGCAAAATGTGTAAACACCACATAAAATGTTGCCGGAGGTTGGAATTGATCCCAGGTCTCTGGCACTGTGGAATGCACGGGTAGCTGTAGATAATTGGCTGGAAGTAAGAGATAAAGAGTAGAGAGATTGTGGAGGGTTCTATTTTAGGACTAAAGTCCTGTGACCAGCACTGCTCCCACCAGTCACTTGTCGTAGCTGATCTGTTCTTAAATCCCTGCATACTTTATAAAACAGAGTGGGACATGTTCTCGCAATACTCCCACATTCAAGGAAAATAGATTTAAAAGATTTAAAGATGCATAGGCCATCACTCTGCAAGTGTCATGTATTCCACCCATAACCGAGCAAATGTTACCTTTTCTTGTGATATGAAAAGTGAAGGAAGGAAGAGGTAAACTATTTCTGTTTGTTGGGTGACTATGATTAATGTCAGTCCCCTGGGATTCTAATTTTGCCAGTGAACGGTTTTGATCTTTCAATGATGAATAACCTCTGTTCAATATGTTATCACATTATATAAGGAAAAGCGTCACCGACAGAGGTATCACGGTTAAGCAGCTCCAGAGAGAGGGGGAGGAGAGATCGGAATCTGGGAACATTAAACTGGAATGTTCTCACAATGGATCAGAATCTGAGAACTTTGGACTGGAATCTTCCAACAGTGGATCAGAATCTGAGAAGGTTAGACTGGAATGCTATAACGATGGAACGGGGTTTATCTGGGAATGTTTGGAAGCTTGCTACATATTGGTTATCATCATTTTCATGAATTTGTTGTGCATGTTTCTTTATTCTTTTTTCTAACGGCCTATTCTGGCTAACATTGATGTCTGTGGTCAGGCTCAGATGTTATTTCTATAAACGAGGCAGAGACTGCATTACTAATCATCGCATCTACTGTGCGCTCCTTATTATTATTCCTGCTGAGACTCTGGATCCAGTTGTTCACTCTACAGACGATTACTAACGGCATCAATAGACTTGTTCATTCACTCTCTCCCTCTATGTTTCTGGCAATGTCCTTCATGTGTCCTTAAGCTGACCTATTCAGTTGGAAATACTATTCATTGTATCAATGCCTTTATTATTTAAATATTGGGAACATGGATGTCGCTGTCTTCTGCTCTGGTTCTGAACTCTATTTCCTTCCTCTGACTGCATCCCATTCATGGACAATATTTGAGGTTGATACAGACGCATCAAAGCTGGATCACTTTGACCATGACCTGATGCCAAATTGACATTCCTAATTTTAACTAGTGACACCTGCAGAATAAATTTCAATAAGTCAATCAATCTGCTCTTTAAACTTGAGCTATGAAATACAGCATTAATGATACCAATAATCTGCTCTGACTCTCCCAGCTTCACACCTGCAAAAGCCAATCTGAGTCGGTACTCCACGGCTTATATCCGACCTCACACCAAAATCCCATCCATCCGCCAATCATGAGTACGCTGGTCTATATTGTTATTCGGTCTGGTAATGATTTTATTTAAATATTCTAAAGCATATCATCATATTTGTTCATGAAACGTCCCTCAGTCACTCTCTGTCGGTTCACCAAATGTCCGTCAGTTGTTCACATTCAAACTTATTTTCTCCATGCGTTCTCTCTCTCAAACAATATATTTCACATTCAACTACAACAACACACACAGACCCACACACAGTCCCCCTGACCCCATTTAACATACATATACACACACACACACACACACACACACACACACACACACACACACACACACACACACACACACACACACACACACACACACACACACACACACACACACACACACACACACTTCCTTACCTTGTTCTGCTGGAGTGGATATATAGAGACATTATTTTGTCAAAGCCCCATCTACGGTCACTCACAACATGGGCTGTAAATTTGCCCATGTTAGGCAGTCAACTCGTGCAAGTATAGTAGCAAAATAAAGTTGTAGTTTTTCACTGATTCAAAAGCAGGGCAGATAGTCCAGTTTACCGCGCATGAACAACATTACCTGCACAGTTGTCGATGTTGGGCTGTCATGTTGTCTTGTCTTGTTTATGGTTTCTGAGCTCATTTTGTGAGGCAGGTTATGAATTTGATGCATCAAACCATTCCAGCTGATCTGGCAATGCCTTTCTGCAATATTTTCGTTCCTGTGATTGGAGCCTCCAAGGTCTCACTCTTCCGTCTTTTTGTCTATGTTTCCACAACATATTACTAGTTAATTAATTGTCTGATTGCATCTTTAATGTGATTTTTTCTGTCCCACTGTATCTTCCCTGGCTTCGTGTTTGTGTCGAGTGCGGGCATTGTGAAGCTCAGAAACAATAAAATGGTGTGTGTTCACTTCCCGGTGTGTGCCATGTTGGACATGGGGTTTTCAGCAGCTTTAACTCACATCTTTGAAGCTTGGCCTGTGCCTGTCCACTGTTTGTTTCATTTGTTGATCGCGTAACCAATAACACGAGGAAATCCCTCGTGTACAACTGGAAAGGTGCAGAAATCTAACTTGCAACTGAAGGGCTGTCTCCTGTTATTGAAAGGTTAGCAGAACTGCTGGGGCGGGTTTGCTGGAGGTTGTTCTGTGAGTTGCCTCAGACTTTCCGGGAGACCTGAGAATTTGGAAACCCAACTCTGGATGGCGCATTGGGACTGTAGTTACACCATATCGGTCTATAACATGAACAAAAAAAAATGGAGCAGAGGATACAGAGAGGGGAAGCTCAGAAACCAGAGTGAGTGCTTGTGTGGAAAGGGATCTGCTGTATCCACCCACGATTTTCCAAGAACAACTTTCCAAGCTAAACATAATCCAGGAACAGAGTGTGAGAGGGCCTTGACTGAACATGGAACTGATCACGGAACGATGTCACCTCCTTCAACACGACGAGACCAACATGGCCTGCTGCGGTCTGGAGACTTGGCCCGGTAAAGGAACCGAATGACCTCTCACTCAATTAATATTACAGTGTGCCCATGCACAGTCCATCATGCTGGTGAATACCCACTCTCAGATAAAGACCCTCTCCATGATACAAAGCTCAAAATACCCTCCCCTCACCACTCCTGCCCATCAACCAACCACATCAAAATATCTTGTGTGTAATGAGAGCATTGGGTTCACTGGGAATATCAGGGAACAGAACATCTGGGAAATGGAGCAACACTCCGTATGTCTGAGCGTGTCAGGGTGAACTCTCCAGAATACATTGCATCACTAAGTTCTGTAATCCCTGTCCATTGCAGGAGCATCCAGCCTTCCAATCTTCCTGAAACATAATACAGGGTATACATTATGTTATCTTCCACCTGTCTAATTATTATCCATTTACTCTACTTGTTTATGTCCACTTGAATACTCTCCATCTCCTCTTGATTATTTAATTGGCTGGATCTCTCACCTTTGCTGTGTAATTGGCTTTTGTGGCTGTCTCCTTCAGATGTTCCACATAAAATTAAAACCATCTTTCATTCTTGTGACCTCCAACAGCTATTGGATCAACATGATCGTCCTTTCTTTGAAAGCCAAGATCTTCTTTGCAGGAATGAGTTGAGGGACCAATCTCTGAGCTTTTTAAGAAAAAGTAACGATATATTTTCTTCAGTGAGGTGACTAAATCTGTGCACACTCCTTCGGATGTTATCGCACAAAGAGCCTGAACAGCAACAACAACACTTCTCCAGCCTGCTCTAATGTTTCCACTCAGGTCAGAGCAGGCTCAGCTATCTGGAGGAAGGCATAGCAGTGGACAAAGATTTTTGTCTTTCTCTACTCCACCAGCATAATGGGAAATCTGGTGAAAATGTCAGAATGACGCAAGAGAAGAACGGATAATGTGACGAGATGATCCGATAACGCCAGATTCGCCTCACCTTCGCTGAATCTGCCATTCATCTCCACAGTGGCCACGTCTCTCAGCTTCCACAGAACCTGCAAACGTGGAGCTTAAAAACAGCAAGGAGAAGCAAGTGCTGATGCGAGTTATGTATCAAAGTTAAAATTGCAACACCAATGTTGGCCATATTATCAAAGAGGAAATTAGACAAACCACGTTTGTGGGACATGCAGCAATAATGGACAGCGTCGAGTTATATCTAAACGTTGTTAACCTAAGTGAATCCTAATGCTCTAAAAATGGATTTCATGAGCGTGTATAAGACGGTTGGTATTACCAGTACTTGAAAACATTGCAGTGAAGACGTTTTTAGAAATAGTGACCATAATACTTTGAATTTTACATGACGATGGACGTTCAGTCCTTATATATGTCAAAAACTACCAAGGGTGGCATCTAGGCCCTCACCGTCTTCCTATCCAAACTGAACCTTTCAGGCTTGCTCCACCCGTACCCTCTTCCGCCCACCCAATAATTCCTCACTCTCAGTAAATTTTCCTTTAACTCCTCCAATTTTCTCCAAATGCAGGGGGTGGTCATGTGCACTCCGATGGAACCGATCTATGCATGCCTCTTTGTTGGGTATTTCAGACAGCCCCTCTTCAGTATCCACAGAGGCACTGTGACAAAACTCTCCTGCAGTTACATCAATGACTGCATCGGCGCAGCAACCTGAACCCAGATTAAACTGGAGCAGTTCATCGTCTTCATCCACCACTTCCGCCTTGCCGTCAAATTGATTTGTTCCATCTCGGACACGTCTCTCCACTCTCTTGACCACTGCAATTCCACTTTCGATGACTCTCTCCAAATGGACACTTACTATAAACCTACAGACACCCATTAAATACCTGGATTACAACTTCTGCCACCCAGTATCCTGCAAGAGTTCCATCTCATTCTCCCAGTTGCTCCGCCTCTGCTGCATTTGCTCAGACGAGGAGACGTTCTACTCGTGAGCAATCCAGATGTCCACCTGTTCCGAACAATGTGTTTTTTTCTCCCTCTGTAATTCAACAGCCCGTCCCGCATCAACTCTGTTCCCCATTCCACTTCCCGAAACACCACTTTCTGATCGCAATAAACATGGAGCCCCCTTGTCCTCACTTGTGACCCCATCGGTCTCCGCCTCCAAGACATCATCCTTAAAAACGTTCGCTAATTTCCATCAGAGCCCACAACCAAGAACATATTCCCCTCACCACCCCTCTCCGCCTTCCACAAGGATCTTTCCCTTCGCCAGTCATTGGTTTGCACACCAATCCTCTCGAACCCCCAGAGACTTTCCCCTGCAACCGGAAAAGACACAAAAGCTGCTCGTACAGCAACCCTTCACTTCCATTCGTAACCCCAAGCATTCCATCTACGTGAAACAGAGGTTAACATGCCTCTCAACCTAGTTTACTGCACCAGGTGCTCTCGATGTGGTCTTTTCTACATCGGGGGGGCATCAAACGTAAACTTAGGGAACAGTTCGCCAAGCATCACAGCTAAGCCGACAGGGGCCGAACGGAGCTCCCAGCCACCACATGTTTAATTCCGCTTCTCACTCCCTTACCGACACAACAACCCTTGGCCTCTTCCACACCCATAATGAAACTAAAGGAAAATTGCAGGAACAGCACCTTATGTTTGGCTTGGGCAGCCGGCAGCCCAGAGGATTCAAAATTGAGTTCTTCAATTTGAAACAACCTCCCATCCCAACAGCTGACTTCCTTCCAAGCCCCTCCCCCTCCCTTCAATCCTCCCAGCTGCCTGCAGGCTTCATTCCCCCCCCCCCCCCATTGACCAACCAGGTGGTGCCCTCTATATGTATTAATTTTTCCCCAATTTACCACCCTGCACTCGAAACCTCCTTTATCTGCAGCTCCCTTTACACCCACCGCCAGTCCGGAAGAAGAGTTGACCCAAAACGTCGACTTCTCCACCTCCTGGTGCTGCCTGCCTTACTGTGTTCTTCCAGCCAACGTTTTGTCTATATAAATATACGAGAGATTAGATGACTTCAGTCGAATTGCAAACGCACATGACAAAGGTGTAAGGAAGAGAGGCAATGCCTGTTGTTTAAATAAAAACTACGGCATTAAGTTTTACAAACGCCCACCACAGAGCAAACAGCAAAAAGATAAGGAGACTCAACGATATTTGAAAATAAAATAAAAATGCATTAGATCAAAGGGGTTATCTCAGAAAAAAATGCGAGGTATTGTGGTCAACCTTCGATTCAGAGAAATGGAGGAGCTCGGTGCAGAAATCGATCTCTTGACCAGATTGATACGAAAGCAGGGATGGAGACATTGGCTGGTATGAAACGGGACTGATTGGCAGGTCTGGATGAGTTGAATCATAGGCTGTCGTTAGAGACAACGTTGGAAAACACCTGAGTCAAATGGTTAAGTCGAATCTTTCCACGGCAGAGGTGTCAGAAGACTGGAGAACAGCTAATGAGGCCCCAATATGCAGGATGTGAGCAGGAAGGGAATTATAGAGCATGAGTAACAGATCAGTGTTGGAGAAACTAAAGGAGAATATAGGAAAGGAGAAAATCGATCTCCATTCAGACAGCCAATGTCTGATCTGATACGGGATAATCAGCATGAACCTATCTCAGGGAAGGAATGTTGAATGAATGTGATTGATTTTCTTTTTCAAGGAGGTGTTTTATATAGTTTCGCAGCGATGCCTTTGACAAATCCCCACATGGGAAACTGATTAGCAAACTAACATCTCATGGTATCAAGGGTAACTCATCAGGACACATCCAATATTGTCTTAGTGGCAGAAAACAGACGGTGCTGGTGGAAGGCTCTGTGTGGCTGGAGACCAGTGTCCAGTGTTGTACCACAGTGATCAGTGCTGTGTCCCTTATTATGTGTAGCATTCACAAATGATATAAATGTGAATGTTAGGGAGTTAGAGGGATTGTGATTAGTAAGTTTGCGTTTGACATAAAGATTTTCCGGTTGGTTGGCAGTGAGGAGGAAGATCTTATGTTACAGGAAGATATAAATGGAATGGTCAGATGTGCAGATCAGTGGCAGATGGAATGTAATCCTGATAAATATGAGGTGATGCACTTTGGAAGACAGGAGAGTACTCAATGAATAGCAGCACACGAGGAGGCTGCGAAGGTGTTTCGCCACAGATCACTGCATGTGACTGTACAGAGTAATAGGTTAGTTCAGAAGGCATCGGTTCCAAAGGCAGAGCGGGTATTCATCGAAGCATAAATAACAAACTCTGGTTAGGACATTACACAGGCTGGAATATTGTCTGCATTTCTACTGGCCACATTCCAGGAATTGCACTGGAGGAGTTGTTGAGGAGATTCACTGGGATGGACCGTGGGATGGAGCACATCAGCTATGAAGGGAAGCTGAATAAACACGGGTTGTTTACTTTGGAGCAGAGAAGACTGACTTGTACGTAATTAAGAAGTATAGGATTTCGAGGGACATGGATAGGGCAGATAGACAACAGCTGCTCATTTTAATCAAAGGGTAAAGATCAAGACAACACATTTTTAATATGAAGGGGTTGATGCTTGAATGGAATAGAATATAAAAGCCTTTGCTGGCAAATCCACGTGAATGAGTTCAGTGAGAAATTTGTAGTGTCGCATATCTTAGGTGCTGGGTACATCGGTACAGATATTTTAGGTGTTGTTAGCGTATTTAAATAACGAAAATAAAACTAGAAAGGAAACAGAGAGTTTTAAAACGTCAACAATGACAATAAAAGATAACACAACTTGCAGTGCTTACTCACCGAGCCCATGCCCGTTGGGCTTCTGTACACGAGGCTACGTTAACACCAAACGCCAGCCTCTCTCCCAGATTCACCTCCAAGTCTCCTCCCCTTGGCTAGACTATGATTGATCTGCTCCTGCTTGAGGCTCCTGTTTCAAGTCACTTGCTGAACTGTCCTGGTCTCCAAATTGTTTCCCTTGCTGGGCTGAGCTTGGTCCCCATTCTCCATTCCCTCGAAGTCGGGTAGCTTAATAAGTTAAAAGTTGGGAGGAGGGAGAAAAAAACTGCAACAAAGAGAGAAAGAATAAAGAAAACGTAACGGCGACTGGTGAGCATCAGAATTCCAGCGGGAGTATCATACACTGCTGCTATCACGGCTGCAAAGTTGAGTGCCAGGGAGCATTTGAGGGTCCATGCTTCTGTGAACGGATAATTTTTAAAGGCCATTTGTTGAGCAGGTTATGACAGGACTTGATGGTTTTAAGAGCTGTAATTAAAACGAGTTATAGTAATGAACCGTCATAGCTTCTAAAATTATGCCAATGGAAAAGGTGAGACAAAACAAGTACAGCTTCCTTGCAGTCTAGAAGCAGAGAATGGACAATAGGGAAATAGCAGAACAATGAAGCAACTACGTTAATTCTGTCTTCATGTAAAAAAAAGCAAGTGAAAACCAAACTGCTCAGCAACACGAGGAAACCTGAGTCTGATGAGAAAATGGCTAAGAATGCATACAGCATATCAACAGTTTTAGACTTGGAGACGCAGGTGTTGACTGGGGTGTATAAAGTTAAAAATCACACAAAACCAGGTTATAGCTCAACAGGTGTATTTGCAAGCATTAGCTTTCAGAGCGCTGCTCCTTCATCAGGTGGTTGTGGAGAATAAGATTGTACGACACAGAACTTATAGCAAAAGTTTACAGTGTGATTTGTACTTGCACAATTATATGTTACTTTGCTAAAAAGCTGCATGAATCCATGCAAGATTCTGTAAATCCGTTTTTTGGATTAGAATCAGTCTGACCATTGTGGCACTGACAGCCTCACACAGGGAAGTTCACCCTTTTAATACATTATCTGGGCCGACATAACATCAATTGTAAAAGTTCACTTCAGAATACAACTTTTAAAAGCAGTTTTACGATTTACATGTGAAAGAACCGAACCAAACATAGCCATTCTAAAAGATAATAGACTTAACAATCAAAGCAGGTCTTTCTCACTACATAATTACAGTTGCATCACACTGTACACTTTTGCTCTACATTCTGCGTCGACAATCTCGTTGGAGAAAGTGAGGACTGCAGATGCCGGAGACCAGAGTCGCAAAGTGTGGTCATGGAAAAGCGCAGCAGGCAGGCAGCATCCGAGGAACAGGACAATCGGCGTTTCGGGCATACGCCCTTCTTCAGGAATGAGGCCGGTGCGCCAAGTGGGCTGAGATAAAAGGTAGGGGGGAGGAATTTTGGGGGAGGGGCGCTGGGAATACGATAGGTGCAAGGAGGTGAGGGTGAAGGTGATAGGCCGGAGAGGGGGTAGGGGCGGAGAGGTCGGGAAGAAGATTGCAGGTCAAGAGGGCGGTGCTGAATCAGAGGGTTGGGACTGAGATAAGGTGGAGGGAGGGGAAATGAGAAAGCTGGAGAAATCTACATTCATCCCATGTGGTTGGAAGTTTCCTCAGCGGAAGATGAGGCGCTCTTCCTCCAGGCGTCGTGTGACCAGGGTCTGGCGATGGAGGAGGACAAGGACCTCCATATCCTTGGTGGAGTGGGAGGGGGAGTTAAAGTATTGAGCCACGGACGGTTGGGTTGGTTCGTGCGGGTGTCTCAGAGGTGTTCCCTGAAACGTTTCACAAGTAGGCAGCCTGTCTCCCCAATGTAGAGGAGACCACATCGGGTGCAGCGGATGCAGTAAATGATGTGTGTGGAGGTGCAGGTGAATTTGTGGCGGATATGGAAGGATCCATTGGGGCCTTGGAGGGAAGTCAGGGGGAGGTGTGGGCGCAAGTTTTGCATTTCTTGCGGTTGCAGGGGAAGGTGCCGGGAGTGGAGGTTGGGTTGGTGGGGTGTGTGGACCTGACGAGGGAGTCACGGAGGGAGTGGTCTTTTCGGAACGCTGATAGGGGTGGGGAGGAAAAGGTATCTCTGGTGGTGGGGTCTGTTTGGAGGTGGCGGAAATGTCGGAGGATGATACGCTGTATATGGAGGATGGTGGGGTGGAAGGGGAGGACCAGTGGGGTTCTGTCCTGGTGGCGATTGGAGGGGCGGGGCTCAAGGGCGGAGGTTCCGAAAGTGGAGGAGATGCGGTGGAGAGCATCGTCGATCACGTCGGAAGGGAAATTGTGGTCTTTGAAGAAGGAGGCCATCTGGGTTGTACGTTATTGGAATTGGTCCTCCTGGGAGCAGATGCGGCAGAGGCGAAGGAATTGGGAATATGGGATGGAGTTTTTACAGGGGGCAGGGTGGGAGGAGGTGTAATCCAGGATGCTGTGGGAGTCGGTCGATTTATAGTAAATGTCCATGTTGAGTCGGTCGCCCGGGATAGAAATGGAGAGGTCTAGGAAGGGGATGGAGGAGTCTGAGACGGTCCAGGTAAATTTGAGGTCGGCATGGAAGGTGTTAGTAAAGTGGATGAATTGTTCAACCTCCTCGTGGGAGCACCAGGTAGCGCCAATACAATCATCAATGTAGCGGAGGAAAACGTGGGGAGTGGTGCCAGTGTAGCGACAGACAATGGACTGTTCCACATATCCGACTAAGAGGCAAGCATAGCTGGGGCCCATGCGGGTGCCCATGGCTAGTCCTTTGGTTTGGAGGAAGTGGGAGGATAGGAAAGAGAAGTTGTTCAGAGTGAGGACCAGTTCAGTCAGTCGAAGGAGGGTGTCAGTGGAAGCGTACTGGTTGGGTCGGCGGGAGAGGAAGAAGCGGAGGGGTTTGAGTCCTTCGTGATGGGGGATGGAGGTGTACAGGGACTGGATGTCCATGGTGAAGATAAGGCCTTGGGGACCGGGCAAGCGAAACTCATGGAGGAGTTGGAGGGCGTGGGTGGTGTCCCGAACGTAGGTTGTGAGTTCTTGGGCTAAGGGCGACAGGACAGTGTCGAGGTATGCAGAGATGAATTCGATGGGGCAGGAGCAGGCTAAGACAATCTTGTTCTCCACAATCACCTGAGGAAGGAGCAGCGCTCCAAAAGCTCGTATTTCCAAATAAATCTGTTGGATTATAACCTGCTGCTATGTGATTTTTAACAGTTTTGGAGAAAACATTGTGCATGAAAGTAATTGACAGAGACAACGTCAACAAAGATTTGTGAAATGGGAATCACTTTTAAGAAACCGACTGACAGATAAATTAATTAGAAGCAATGAATTCTGATTTTATTGACAGGTGTATTTAACGGTAAAAATGCAGTAAAACACAATGAAACACTTTCACTTCTCACCACAATGCGCTGACATTTTGAATAATTTAAGAACACGGCAAATATAGAAGCTCTAGCTTGAAGAAAGTCGATCAGTCCTGAGCTCAAAACCATCAACGATGCGTGGACTGCCGTTATTCCACCACTACATCCTCACTGTCGACAACAGAACCAACCAACACTGAAGTAATCGATCCTCAGGCAAAATCTTTGGCGCTGGGCAGATACTCCTCCATCGCTGTCCCATCACATCCTGCACCAGAAACATTAACCGTGGAGTCGCATCTCTCGCTGCTAGTCCTAAATACGATGTTGCTATGATGACTTTCCACCATTGCTTCACTTGTGCCAGCGCTGGAAAGAACCAACAAAAAAGTCAATGACCCTCAGGTGCCATCTTTTGCTGCTGAGCGGACCTCGCCAACATTGCCTCTGCTGATGTAATAGCTGAGAATTCCTGTTCCTGGTGCTTGTTCCAGAAAAGAAAGTCGGGGCTCACTCACGTCTAAGCTGGACCTGCTCATTTTCCACAGCAATCCTGCTCTCGTTCTGTTCTCTGGGCCCAGCACGAGGTCCATTGAAGGCCGACTCGATTTCAACGAGCAGGGCCTACTCGAATTCCACGGTACGCCTACTAAAGGTCCAAGGTATATCTGCTCAAAGTGTACATACTTGGCTCACACATGATCGGCAGTCTGGGAATGCTTGAGATTAGGGCTGTGCCCACCTGACTTTTGCGCACTAGCCGCTTGCCACCTCTGAAGCTCAATATAAGATACGTTAAAGGAAAGAGAGGAAAATAACAAGAAAAAAAAAGAAAAGTGGTTAGAGCGGATGAGCTGAGGCAAAGGAACCATCCTCCACCGCCAATGTGTACTGAAAACATTGATTAAAAGAAGTCTTATTGGTCTGCTGCAGGAATCTGTGCTTTGTCCCCAGCTTTTCCAGTATATATCAAACATTAAATCAAATGTCCAAGTCTGCTGAAAGCACGAAACAATGCTAGATGGTGAGTGGGAGAGGAGGATGTATAAAAGCTCCAAGGAACCTGAGGCAATTTGTGTGAATGGGCAAATACATCGCAGAAGAAGAACAATGTCAGTAGACATGACGTTGTGCATTTTGATGCAAAAAACACCACAGCAGCTAGAGGTAGATTTAATCGCTGTGTGGAAAGCTCATTTTCAGACGTTTCGTCACCATTCGAAGTAACATCTTTAGTGCGCATCCGAATGAATCCTGGAAGAGCAGCCTTCCATTTGAAAAGTGATTGGTTAAAAATTGTTTGAGTACTTAGGCACACATTCTACACTTTCGATTCTGTCTGCGCAGACCTCCGAGATCCATGCAGGGCAGTGAATTCAGAAGCCAGAAGTCATTACTGGGAATTATATTGTCACGCTGACCAGTGTACATACAGCCACCAACTAGGTCACTGTAACATTGAAAAGGATCTGGATCTCCTTGTACACCAGTCACTGAAAGCAATGTTGCAGGAACAGAAAGCAGTTAGGAAGATAAATGGTGTTTTGATCTTTACTTCACGTTTAATTGAATACTGGAGTAAGAATATCTTATGGCAGATGTACAGGGCATTGGTGAGACCCCACCTTGAATACTATACAGTGTTATGTGCAGTTTTGGTCTCCTTAACTAATAAAGGGCAACCCTGTCTTTCAGGGAGTGCAGCATATGATAACCAGAATGATCCCTGGGATGACAGGCTTGTTGTGGGTGTAGAGTTCGAGTCTACTAGTCGTTAAATCATGAATTTATGTAAATGAGTGGAGATCTCATGAAATATATAAAACTCTGACAGCGTGAGAAAGACTGGAAGCAGGGATGATAATTCACCTGACTGGGGCATCTAAAACAAGGGCCCACAATATTAGATGTCGGCAGGCCACTCTGCATTCAAGTTTGAGTAAACGTCTGCCCTCAGAAATGTGGCCCATGGGGAAATCTCCACCACATAAGGCTATGGAAGCCAAGGCACTGAAAAAATAATGACTTCTACACACCCTTTTCTGATGCTGAGGCAAGTGCTGTGTGCTCTGTCTGGTCTTACACCTCACATCCTCGGAGCAATTTGATACAATTGGGTGTCTTCCTTGGCCGTTTCAGAGACCATTAAATACTTTATCACATGCCTGGGGTTATTTTTACGCCAGAGCAGGAACGCATGAGAAATCTGCTTCCTAAAGTTGATTGGGGAAGCAAGCTGGTGTTTTCCATCGGCGTAGGCTTCTAGGTCAATGGTTCTGACGCCAGATTTGAGATCTCGACATTTTATTAATTGTTCTTAAATTTCACCAGCTGTCAGACCAATAGTCTGTTCTGGATTAGTAATCCAGTGACATTTCCACGTCAGCACTATGTCCATTTTGAGACCCATCAGAAAGCACTGAGCAAGTTATTTCTGTGCTGGTTGACAGTTCGGTCAAAGAAAACCTCCCACCCATTTGACCATCGTGATGGACATGAGGTAGTGATAATTGACGTTATTGCATATTTGTGGAGCCTTCCCTTCCAGTGAGTTTTTCAGCAGTCCCTTATCATTTATGACTGGATGAGTCTGGGCTGTGGAACTTCGATTGCTCATGTTGGTTTTGGTACCGTTTCTCTCTCTGTATTCGATGCTAGTTTTCCTGTCTGGAATGTAAGAAGCCAATGCAGTATCTTTCCGGGTTCTCAACAGGTTTAGGTACTCATGATCCTTGCATGTTCACCCACACTCGTCACTGAACCACACATTGGCTTGATAATGGTGGTAGCCTGACGAATTATCGCAGGACAATGTTACAGATTGTAGTTGAATACAAATCTTCCTCTGCTGATGCTGTGGTCTACAACCAGCAGACAATGTCAGGTATTCTCGATTCAAAGTTAGAGGAGCTCGATCAGTGGAAGTATTTAAAGATGGTGTTTGACCTTTAAGTGAATTGAGGGTAATGAATAATTGGCCTTGAAATTGGAGTTACAGAGTCATAGAATTTTGCAGTCATTCAATATGCAAACAGACCCATCCAACCAACTCCTCCATGTTCACCAGGTTTCCTCAACTGTGTGGTCCATTTACCTGCTTCGGATACATACCACTCTAAACCTTTCATATTCAATGTTCAATGTATTTTAGATACTGCAATTGCATTTGCATCTAGCACTCCTCTGGCAGCTCGTTCCATGCATGCACCATCCTCTTGTTAGAAAAAAAAAGTTGCCGAGAAGTCATTTAAGATTTTAAATCTTACCCCTATCTCCTTAAACATATACTGTCTACTTCCAGATCACTCTGCCATGGGGTAGGGACATTGCATTCTCAAAATATAAATGTTGCTCATGGTTTTTAAAAAAATCTGCAAGGTCATTCTTCATCCTCCGATGTTAGACGGTTAAAACAAAAATCCCAGATTATTCTTACAGCTGAAAACCTGCAGTTTCGGTTGCATCATTTGGAGTAAAGCAAACAAGAAGATAAAACAACTCCAGAAACCTTAGCCACTTTCCCCTACATCAAAGACACTTCGGAAATGACCGCCAGACTACACAGACCCCTTGGCATCATGGTAGCCCATAAACGGACCAACACACGAAAACAGCCGTTGAGGAACTTGAAAGACCCTATTAGACAAAAAGCCAAACTAATACCATTTACAAAATACCTTGTAAGAATTGTAACAGACAGGCAGAAAACAGGCAGAAAACTAGCCACCAGCATACGTGAACATTCACTGGCCACAAAAAGACATGATCCACTGTCACTAGTATACTTACATACGGATGAGGAAGGACACCACTTCGACTGGGACAACACGTCCATCCTAGGACAAGCCAAACAGAGACACGCACGAGAAATCCTATAAGCATGGCATTTCCAGCGGAGTTCCATGAACAAACACATTGAATTGGATTGCATTTACCAAAACCAGAGAAAAATAACAGGAAATGACATCACTATAGGAAATGATGTCACCACAGGAAATGACATCACCAACCATAGGAAATCCAAACATATAAATATGAAGCGGTCTAATCCGACAGTACTTCATTCAGAGACTGACTGATGGCGTTACTTAGTGTGTTGACAAAACGTCTGTAAATGAACCTGTCAGCTCAGCGAGCAAACCGACATCAAGCGTGTGACCAATATTGGGAACTGTATGTCCAAGACATTTGGGAGTGTTACACAAAATTGACAACAAAGACTAGGTAGTTATCCAAATAAGGGATTATTTGTGCCTGACCGTGGAGGAGGATTTTGCAGGAAATGATGAAGATATTGGCTGAATCTTATTCTATTTTGTTTAAAATAATAGCTGAGTTGAACTTGGAGACAGATTACGGATTTATGGCTGAGCGGATCTCATCAAATTATTGGACACAACAGCTTCTGAGATGTGGATATTTATAAATCTATCACATTCTATACCCGGCACTCACTGAAACACTCTGCACTCGACTTTGTTCGGAGCCTTGTATAACATAAAATACCCGGAACATTCGACAAACAACGGTCTTCAGAACTTTGCACACCCGACATTCCTTGCAACGTTCTGTACCCAACATTCCGTGGGACATTCTATAACAAACATTCTCTGGAATATTCTGCAACAAACACTCACTGGAAGATTCTACACCTGACTTTCCACAAACGTTGTATACCCGACATT
Source organism: Chiloscyllium plagiosum (assembly GCF_037043375.1). Classification (NCBI taxonomy): domain Eukaryota; kingdom Metazoa; phylum Chordata; class Chondrichthyes; order Orectolobiformes; family Hemiscylliidae; genus Chiloscyllium; species Chiloscyllium plagiosum. Next base: position 13,219,734 of record NW_028270179.1, on the reverse strand, counting down.
CACGGATCATTCTATTCCCGAATTTCGCCAGAACATTCTGTAACTGGCATTCCCTGAAATGTTCTATATCTGACATTCTCCAGAACGTTCCACAAATGACATTCTGGAACATTCTTCAGCTGACATTCTCAAGAACATTGCATACCCGATATTCCTCGGAACATTTTATAAACTGCAGTCCCTGGAATATTCTACACCTGACATTCCTCAGAACATTTGTAACTGGAATTCCCCGGAACACTCTATACCCGATATTCCCTGGAACGTTCAATATCTGACACTCCCGGATATGTTCTATACCCAACGTTCTCTGGAAAATTCTGAAACTGTCATTCTCCAGAACGTTTTGCATCTGACACTTTATCATAACCGATTATAACTGACATTCCCAGCATATTCTATAAATGACATTCTCCAGAGCATTCTGTAACCGACATCCTACAGAACATTCTGCACCGAAATACTCCAGAACATGCCGTACCCAACGTTCTATGGAACATTCTGTTGTAGATATTCTCTGAAATATTCTATACCCGATATTGCCTGAAACATTCTATAAATGACATTTCCAGCAATATTCCATACCCAATATTCACCAGAACATTCTATACCTGACATTCCCCAGAACATTCTCGAGTCGGCATTTCCTGGATCATTCCATGCCAATACTCTCAGGAAGATTCTGTAACTGAAATTCCCAGAACATTCTGTATTTTCTCTGAAGCGTTCTATACCCAACCTTCTCCAAGGCATTCGATATCAGGCATTCCCCGGGGTGTTCTATACCTGACATTCCCTGGAAAATTCTCTACCCGACATTCCCTGCAACGACATTCTGTTAAGCATTCTATAAATGACATTCTCCAGAGCAATCTCTATTTGCAGTCCCCAGAACATTCTGGATCTGGCATTCACTAGAATTGATATTGCCCAGAACATTCTTTAACCGACATTCCCTGGAATGTTCTATGTCGGGAATGCTCCGGAACATTCTGGAGTCAACATTCCCTGGACCATTCTATACCCGACAATCCTTGGAATATTCTAAACCCGACATTCTCTAGAAAATTCTACTCCTAGCAGCCCAGATTTGTGAACTTCCGACATTAGTTAATTGAACAAAAGATAAGATCCTGAGGGAAGAGATCCCCTTCCAGTGAGAAGGAAACACGGTTTTGATGTTCCCTCTAGCAATTAAAGGAATAAATACGTTTTCCCTGCATTTACATTTCTTCACGGCAAATGATTGACCCCAATTGAGACGAAAAGACAGAAATATGCAAACGCCATTTCCCTTCAATAAACTGGGATAGAATACTTCAGGGCAGCAACGTTCTCACCAAACGGATTAGAAGTGGAATGATGTGACTTGTGTCTGCCCTCTAGTGACCGAGTCTGTAGGAGTGTTCCAGAAACCATTCTGTTCTTATTGATGTGTCTGTGTCTGTTTGGGGAGGGCGGATTTCTTGCGTTTCACGTCACAGTTTTGTGAGTACTTCAGACATTTCTCTTTTATATTTCAGCTCCAATTATTTCAATAAATCTCTGAATGCCGTGACACCTTTGAAACTCTCATTGTGTTATCAATCAACCGGTAACGTTGACTCCAGGTTGATGTATAATTTGTATGTTTGTCTTTTTTCACAGTTAATGTAGTGACGATCTATGTCCTGATTTATAAAGATTGTGGGTTGTCTCCGTGTATCAGACGTTACCTTGGGGCCATGGCAGTGGCAGACCTATTGGTCATTATCCTCGACCTGATATTGAGACACATTCCCATTGTTTATCCGAACCAGTTTTATTTCGTGAGGTCCATCCCCGTGTGTAATATCCACGCCGTCCTGCTTTATGCAGCCACTGACTGTTCTGTCTGGTACACCGTTGCTTTGACCTTTGATCGATTCGTGGCCATTTGTTGCCAGAAGCTGAAAAACAAATATTGCAGTGAGAAAACGGCGGCTGTGGTTCTGGGAGCAGTGACTGTGCTGAGCTGCTTAAAGAACATTTTCTGGTATTTTATGTACACGTCTCGGTATTGGCTATGGAACTCCCCCTGGTTTTGTGCTGTAACACTCACTGTCAAGTACTCTCCTGTCTGGGCCACAATTGAGTTCCTTCATCACATTCTAACCCCGGCTCTCCCATTTCTCCTGATTCTGCTGCTCAATGTTTTCACCATCAAACACATTTTGGTGAGCGGCAGAGCCCGCAGGAGACTCCGGGCTCACACCGATGGGAATGCTCAGTCTGACACAGAAATGCAAAATCGGAAAAAATCCGTCATTTTACTGTTTGTCATCTCGGCCAATTTCATACTGTTATGGCCAATGTTAATGGTGTATTATATATGGTATCGGATGTATGATATTGGATATCAATCTGTGCATCTCCATATCTTTCTGCTGGAATTGGCCTTCATGCTGCAGCTCCTCAGTTGCTGCACAAACACCGCGATTTATGCCATGATCCAGACTACGTTCAGGCAGCAGTTGAATAATGTGCTGAAATATCTCTTTTGTTATGAAAATTGGGTGTACTGTACCTTTAAGAAAGTTAAAAACTAGCATAATTACCTGACAGCATCAAGTAGTTCTCAACAAGATACAATGTAAACTTTTCGTCCGGCAGCTAGTATAGCTGGTTGCCTGCAGAGAGAAAAAAATACGAATTCGGGCAATCAATTTATACTATATCCCCAAAATACCAAACTCCAATCCATTTTTAATTTACTATATTGAAAATATTAAAAACCAGTGATATAGTCCGATGCTTCAGCGGTAACATACCTGGAAAACGTCAACAGCTGAGGGAGAATTGCCAATCCCATCAGCATGTACAGACTACCAGAGATACAGCGGTCGTAAAGATACGTTTATCAGACAATGACCTGTGACACAGAAATCCCAAAGAAGAAGAAAATCTACAATCAAGATACAAAGGGAAGGTTCGACAGCCGACTGGTTTTGAAATATGAATTTTTGGTCCATGATACTCCAGGGTTTTATCGGCTTAGTATTATATAAGAGAAAGTAAAATATGGGTGAGAGGAAGGAGTTGTAAATAATTGTTAATTAATTGTTCTCTGTTAGACTTTTAAAAGCAAATGTGTTTATTTTACTTTAAATAGTGACTTTGAAATAGTTCTTAGCCTCTCGAATTTTTACACGTTAATGTACGGGCAAATCTTTCTCTGCTGCAGGTTTAAATGAACAGTTTTAACCTGTGCTGTAACACTTTGCCAAAGGTCATCTAAACATATGATTTTCTCATTAATAAATTCTTTCTGGATTTTCTGTTCTTAATTCAAAGTTTCTGCAATGACGCAGCCTGTCGCTATGGTAACAGACTGAGGTGATTGCTCGGTTGTCTAACGCTATCCCACAGGGATCCATTTCATTGCTTCTCTCAGCTCAGGACCCAGTGCGGAAATACATTATCCCACTGACTGTATCTATCACATCAATTTGTAAATAATAAAAATGCTCATTAAAAAGGGCAAAACAGCAGCGTCAACTATAATCTTATTTCTCGTTGCGTTGAAGAAGAGAAAGACGGACTCTGCCCCCACCTCTCGATACTCAGAGAAGGGAAGGGGACTCGGCCTGAGCTGAGAGGTTGGGTTTAACTCACTTTGTCCTTGCTCTTACCGCTGGTGTTACACACCCTCCCCAAATCTACTCCACTCCCTCTCCTTCTAGCTCTCTCTCTCTCTCCACATCCTTAACAAACTCATCCTGACGTACCTTATGCTTGATTTGCGTTTCATGGTTATGGGTTCACAGACCATTGCTGGGTGAACAGAATGGGGACGGGTGAACAGTCCGTTGCAAGGAGAACACCGTGGGGTTGGATTTGCTGTATGTTGCTAGGGAAATACGGCGAGGATGGGTTCACAGGCCAAGGCAGGAGAAGAGAGTGGGGATGTGTTCAGAGGCCACTGTTCGGAAAACAAATTTGCGATAGAATATCAAACCAATTCCGGGAGAACAGAGTTGGAACAGTTTCACAGACCGTTACGAGGTTAATTGTCTGGGATTGGGTTCTCAGATCGTTGCCAGGGAAACAGGGTTGGAATGAGGTCACAGGCCATTGCCGGGTGAACAATGTGGGGATGGGTTCACAGTCTAATGCTAGGAGATCAGGGTTGGAATTGATTCACAGGGCAATTCTACCGAAACAGAGTGAAGATTTGGCCACAGGCTATTTTTAGAAGAACAGAGTGGGGATTCGTTCACACACCATTGCGAGGAGAACAGAGGGAGGATGTATCAGAAACGAGAACACAGTGGCAAAGGGTTCAGGCCGTGAGACAGAGTGGGGTTGGAGTGAGACACTGTTCCCAGGAGAAAATGGTTGTGGTAAGTCACCAGGTCATTGCTAGAGAATCGAGTGAGGATGGGTTCAGAGGCTGTTCCTAGGGTAACAGACCCAGGATGCGGTGACAGCCAGTTACGAGGGGAACACAGCGAAAAAGTAGTCACATGTTGTTGCTCAGTGAACAGAGCAGGGATGGGATCACAACCCGTTGCTAAGCGAACAGAATGAGAATTTATTCTCAGGCTGTTGCTTGAAGTACAGATTGTGGATGGGTTCAGAGGCCGTTGCTAGGAGAACAGGGTTGAGACGTTTTCTCAGAGCGTTCATAGTAGAACAGATTGGGGATGCGTTTCTAGGCCGTTGCTAGGAGAATACAGGTTGCATGTGCCCACAGGCACTTGCTTGGGGAACAGAATAGCAATGGGTTTACAAGCCATTTCCAAGGAAAGAGAGTGGAAATGTTGTCAAAAGCTGTTGCTTGGGGAACAGGCAGGGATGGGTTCTCAGGCTCTTGCTAGGGGAACAGATTTAAGATAGATTAACAGTCCGTTTCTAGGAAAGCAGAGTTGGGGCGTTCTGATGGGACCAAAGTGAGGCTGAGTTCACAGGTCGTTCCTTGGAGAACCGGGTTACGATGGGTTCACAGGCCATTGCTGGTTGGACCGAATGGGGATTTATAAACAGGCTATCACTGGGGGAACATTCTGGCATAAGCTCACAGTCCGTTGCAATGGTTTTCGGGATGGTTTCACTGGCCATTGTTAGGGGAATAGAGGGCCGATGAGCTGACAGGCTGTTCCAAAAGAAACATAGTGGCGATGGAGTCACAGGTAGGAATTGGTTGACAGTCTGTTGATGGGAGAACACAGTGGGAGTTTGCTTCCAAGCCTGTTCTGGGATAACAGACTTTACATCGGTGTTCATAATTAGTTCTTTGGGGAACAGAGTGGAAGCGAGTTTACAGGTCGATGCTGGGGAAACAGAGTGGAAATAGTTTCCGTGGCCCGTTGCGAGGGAAATAGAATTGGAATCGGGTCACAGGATGCCTGGAGTAGAACAGTGTGTAAATATTCAGGGGGTGGGGTTTCACATTCAGCTGCAAGGGAAACAGAGTATGGATGAGTTCGCAGGCAATGTCTACGGAAACAGTGTGGGATGGGTTCACAGGCCATTGCTTGGATAGTAAAGTAGGTTGTTGCTAAGGAAACAGAGTGGCGATAGAGTCACAGGTGTTATCTCTCCAAGAACTGAGACAGGATGGGTTCACAACTGTTGGAAGGGGAAGAGAGTGGATGATTGTTTGGAGGCTCTTGCTGGAAGGACAGATTTGACGTAGATTGACAAGCCGTTTCAAGGACAGCAGATTGTTACACAGTATGTTGTAGAACATAGGACATTACAGCGCAGTACAGGGCGTTTGTTCCTTCATGTTGCGCCCACCTATGAAACCAATCTGAACGCTATCTTTGACTGCACCTTTCCATTTTCATCTATATGTTCATCCAATTAACAATTAAATACTCATGAAATTGGCGAGTCTAGCACTGTTGCAGTCAGTGCGTTCCATATCTCAACTATTCTGTGAGTAAAGAATATATCTCCGATATCTGTCCTATATCTATCTCGCAATTTAAAGCTACATCCGCTCGTGCTCGCCATCCTACGAAAAAGGCTCTTAATATCCACCATATCTAGCCCTCTGATTATGTTGTATGTCTCAATTAAGTCACCATTAACCTTCTCCTCTTTATGCTAAACAGCCTTATGTCTCCTGGCCTTTGCTCATTAGACCTTCCCTCCAAAACAGGCAAAATCAGAGCAAAATGTCCTCAGGGCCATTTCCAAAGCTTTCACATCCTCCCTATAAACAGAAGTGTAAGCAATACTCTCAGTGCGGTGGCAACAGTGTTCCAGCATGACTTCATGGCTCTGCAACTCAATCCCTCCGCCAATAAATACTAACGCCCCAATACCCTTATTAACAACCCTATCAACTTGGGTGGAAACTTTCAGGGATCTCTCTGCTCACTCAGACTAAAAAGAACCTTGCCATTAGCCTAGTATTCTTTACTCCTGTTGCTCCTTCCAAGTGAATCATCTCAATCTTTTCTGCATTAAACTCCTTTGTCAACCTTTTAGCCCCGTTCTGACTGTGTGGAGTTTGCACGTTCTCCCCGTGTCTGCGTGGGTTTCCTCCGCGTGCTCCAGTTTCTTCCCACAGTCCAAAGATGTGCAGGTCAGGTGAATTGGCCATGCTAAATTGACCGTAGTGTTAGGTAAGGGGTAAATGTAGGGGCATGGGTGGGTTGCGCTTCGGCGGGTCGGTGTGGACTTGTTGGGCCAAAGGGCCTGTTTCCATGCTGTAATGTAATCTGTAATCTAATCTGTAATCTGAACTATGTTCCTCTGAAAACTGCAATGTCCTTCAGCAGAATCCACATCTCCACCTACCTCAGTGCCACCCACGAATTTACTTACCCATCCTTCTACGCACTCATCCAGGTCTTTTTTTTTAATGGCAAACTGCATTGTACCCAAAACTGGTAACTGAGCTCGAGAATGAACATTTGCCCTCCACCACCAAGCTCTGTCTTCTTTCAGCTCGCCAAATTCTGATCCAAATCACTAAATCACACTCAACCTCCCAACATCAGACTCTCTCCCTATTGCCTCCCACATTCAGCCTGTCATCTATACTCTTACCCCGCTCTCTACACGCTTCCCACTCTCGCCTTCCTCTCCCATTCTATCTCTGTCACTCTACGCCCCTCTCTCTCTCTCCTTACCCCCACACTATCTTTCTAACCCATTCCCAATCTCTCTCATTCTCAACCCTCCTGCCACTCAATCTATCTCGTCCCCTCCCACTCTTTCTGCCCCTCTCCGACTCTCTCTGTCTCCATCCCAACCCAGACTCCTCTTCCCTACCTCTCCAACACCCAAACTCAACCGCTCTCTCATTCTGTGCACCCCATTCGCTCTCACACTATCCCATCACTCTCTAGTTCTCTCTGTCTGCATTCCACTCTCTGTCTTTCTCTCTCTACTCCCTCCCACTCTCTGTCGACCTCTCGATGCACCTCCCACACTCTTTCCCTCTACTAACCTCCATCTCTCTCTTTCTCTCTTTCTTACCTTCTTTCACACTCTCTCTCATCCGTCCCACTCTTTATCTCCCACTCCACGCACCGCCCACACTCTCGCTCTCTTCCAACCTCCCAATCTCTCCTTATCTCTCTTTTTCAAACCTTTGCACTCCCTCTCATCTCGGCCACTCCCTCTCTGTACCAGCATCCTACTCTCTCCCTATTTCTAAAACCCTGCCACTCTCCAAGTCTCTATCTCTCGCTGGCCCCTCCCACTTTTTCTTTCTGGCCCCCTCCGACTCTCTCGCTCTCCACACGTTCCCAGTCTCGCTCTCTCTCTGACCCTTCCTCTACATCTCTCTCTCAGCACATTTTGCACTTTCTGTCTCTACCTCTCCTACTCTCTCTCTCTACCCCTTCCCAGTATCTTTATCTATCCCTTTCCTCTCACTTTCCTTCTGAGTATCCTTCTCTCGCTCTCTAACCGCTTCCAAATCTGCGACTCTTTCTCTTTTAGCCCTTCGAACTCTCTTTTGCTTTCTTTCTCTCTTCACACTCCCATTATCTCTACGCCCCTCCCACTTTCTCTCTTTAGCTCCCGCCCACACTCTCTCCCCCCAAAAGCTCTCTCGATTTACTCCTTCACACTATCTCTCTCACTACCAGCTCTGACTCTCTCTCTTACCCGTTCCCACTATCTCCCCCTCCTCTCTCTATGTATCCTCCTGCCACTCTCTCTCAGCCCATGACGCTGCCTCCCATTAAAGGCTTCCCATTCACTCCCTCTACCCCCTCCTATTCTCTCCTTCTCTCCAGTTTACCGCGCTCTCACCTTCTTCATCTCCCACCCACTCTCTCTCTAGCACCGTACCACACTCTTTCTCTGAATCCTTCAACTCTTTCTATCTACCCGGTCAACATCCTCCCACTCTCTCTACCTGCTTGTGACTCTCCCTCTGCCCCCTCTGACTTTCTCTCTCTACACCATCCCAATCTCTCTGCATTTTTCTACCCATTCCCACTCTCTCTATGTCACGACCTCCTTCCTCTCACTGCTCGTCTCAAGCCCTTAATCTCTCTTTGTCCACCCCTTCCACACTCTCTCTGTATAGACCCTCCCACACTCTCTCTGCCCCCTCCCACTCTCCCTATCCAAGCCCTTTCAATTCTATCTCTCTCGCTCTCCACACACCCACTCTCTCTCCACCTACTCCTTCACTCTTCCCACCTCACCCACTCTCTCTCTCCCCTCCAAACTATATCCCTCCTTCTGTTCCCTTTCCACTCTACCACTCTTTAACCCCTTCTCACTCCATTTCTCTCCAGCCCCTCCCACTCTCTCTCTCCACCCCTTTCCACTGTCTTTCTCTTTACACCACTCCACTCTCTCTTCACTCCTTGCACTTGTCTCTCTCGGCCTCCTCACACTCTTTCTCCCTCTGTCTACCTGATTCAATGATCACTCTCTCTCCCAACTCCCTTCGTCTTTCCAGTTCTCTCCACCCCTTCCCTCTCTCTCTCTCTCTGGCCCCTCCCAGTCTCGCTCTCTGTCCCACTCTCACTCTTTCTCCGCCCGTTCACAAGTTATCTCTCTCTAAACCCCCACTCCCTCTGCCTTTCTCCAACCCTCTCTCCCACTAACCCAATCCCAGTTTTTCCATACACCGCACCCACTCTCTCTGCCCCGTCTGACTCCCTCTCTCCCTCACTACCCCCTTCCCATGCTCGCTCTTTCTTGCTCTCCACCCCTTCCTCTCCCTCTCACCCTCTACCTGTCTCGCATTCTCTCTCTATCTCTATAGCCCCAATCCCACTCTATCTCTATATCCCCAATTCCACGCTCTCTCTATGGCCTTACCACTCTCTTTATCTCTCCTGCTCCCAACTCTCTCTCCCTCCAAACTCTCTCGCTCGACCCCTTCCCATTATCACTCTCTACATCTTTCATCTCACTCTCCCTCTACCTCCTTCCACTCTCTCTGACCCCTTCCAAATCACTCACTCTTTCTCCGGAACCCCTTCCCACTTTATTTCACTTTCTAGCTCTCTACACACTCCCACTGTTTACACTGTTTTGACGTTCTCTCTTTAGCCTCTACCCACTCTTCCTCCCTCTCTCTATGCTTTCCTACTCTCTCTCTATCCTCTCCCTCTCTCTCTACCCCTTCTGACTGTCTCCCTCTCACTCTCACTCGACACATCAAGCACCTGTCTGTCTCTAGCACCAACCACATTTTCTCATTATCTGTACCCCTTCCCTCTCCCTCACTCTCTCTCGACGAGCTACTCTCTGAGTCTCTGTACTACCTTCCTACTATCACTCTCTCTACCCCCGACCCACACTCACTCGAGCCCCCTCACGGTCTCTCTCTCTGCTCCCTTTCCGGTCCTCTCTCACTCCCCTTCCCACTCATTCCCACTCTCAAACCCTCCACTCTCACTTTCTAGCCCCATCGCACTCTTTCTCTTGATCCCTTTATCTCTCTCTGTCGCCACCAACACGTACTCTCTCTCTGTATCCCGTTCCCACTTTCGCTGTCTCTCTCTACCATCTTCCTTTCTCTCCCTCTACTCCCCTCGCAGTCTGAATCTCTACCCCCTTCCATTCTCACACCATTCCTTCCCACAATTTCATTCGTACCCACTCTCTTCCTCTCTGTCTCTCTATTCCCCTCCCACTCTCAATCTCCCCTACCAACTCTGTATTCCTCAGCCCCTTCAAACTGTCTCCTTTTTTTAATCCCCTTCCTACTCAATCTCTCTTAGTCACTCCACTCTTTCTCTCTGCCAGCTTCGATTCTCTCTCTACCCATTCTCACTGTCTCTCTTCACTCACACTCTCTCTCGACCCTCTTCCAACCAACTATGTGTACCGCCTCCCACTCTCTCTGCAAAATCTTCCAACTCTCTCTCTGTTTCCCTTTGTCTACTCTCCCACTCTCTCTCTACCGCCCACACTTGCTCACACTCTACACTCTCCCACTCGATGTCTGTCTGCACCACTCCGTCTCTCCTCTCGCTCTCTCTATCTTTCTGCCTGCTATTCACTCTGTCTTTCTGCAGCCCTTCCACTCTGTGGCTCGTTATCCAACCTGCTCCCTCTATCTCTCGACCCCCTACATCTCGTTTTACCTCCGCCCACTCTTTCTCTCTACCTCCCCAGCATTTTCCTGGCTCTGCCTTTCTTTCTCCCTCTAGCCAACTCGCACTCTCTCTTTCCACCACTTCCTACTCCCTGCCTCGAAACCCCTCCCATTCTTTCTTTCTCCTTCTCTCTCCATAGCCTCTTCCCACACAGAATCCACACTCTCCCATTCTCTTTCTCTACCCCTTCCACTCTCACTTTCTCTACTCCATCCTTTACTTCTCTCTGTACCCACCACCCACTCCCTCCTCTCTTTCGAAACGCCTCCAACTCATCCCGACGTCCCTACACTTGCTCTCTAATGCCTACCACTACCTCTCTCCATCCAACAACTATTTCTGTCTCTCAATCCCTCCTCTTTATCTCTCTCTGCACTCCCCAATCTATTTCACTCGACACCCTCCCACTCTAGGTCTCTCTGCACCACGCCCACTCTTGTCTCCCTCTCTATCTTTCCGCCTGTCCCCTCTCTCTCTCTGTCTCTCTCTATATATATATATCCATTACCCCTCCCTCTTTCTCTCTCTACCTCCCTCCTACTCTCCATATCACCCTCACATTTTCACTCTGTCTCGCCCAACCCATCTCCCCCTCTCTCTACCTCATCTCACTCTCTGTCTCAAACGCTCCCCCCACTCTCTCTTTCACCTTCTGTCTGCATAACTCCCTTCAACTCTCTCTCTATAATCCACCCATTCTCTCTCTCTACCCTTTCCACTCTCTCTTTCTCTAGCCCCTCCACTACCTCTCTCCCCTTTCTCTCTACACCCACCACCCACTCTCTCCCTTCTCCCTCTCTACACGCCTTCCAAACATTCTATTACACTCCTACTCATTCTATATACCCCTTTCCATGATTTCGCTCTATCATGTCCCACTCTTTCTCTACCCACCGCCCTCTCTATCTACCTGTCTCTCACTCATTCGCCATCTATACCCCCATTCTCTCTCTCCCTCATCCCACTCTCTGTCTCCCCTCCAATATTCTTTTCTCTACCTCCTCCCTCCGTCTCTCTCCTCCCTCTCTGTTCCCTACTCTCTGTCTTCCCTCTCTCTCTCGCCCTCTTTCTGACTACCACTTCCCACTCTTTTTCCCTCTACCCATCCCTCCAATTCTCTCTCCCTTCCTGTATCCCTCCATCTACCCCAGCCCATCCTCTCACTGTCTTTGTGTATCACCTCCGATTCTCTCTCTCTACCGTACAACTCTCCTCTCTCTCTTTCCCTCTCTGCCTTCTCCCATTCTATCTCCCTGTATGCAGCCTCCCACACTCTCTCCTTTGATCCACCTCCCATTTTCTCTCTCTACCACTCCCTCTCTACCACTCCCTCTCACGATCCTTCCCTCTCTCTCTAGTCGCCTTCCATACTCTCTCTCAGTCTGCACCCGTCCCACTCTCTTACTATACACACCTCCCACTGTCTCTCTTTGTCTACATCCCTCCTACACTCTCTCCCTTCCCACTCTTTCTCTCCATCTTTATCGCTATCCCACTCCCAAACTCATTCTCTCAACTCTCTCTCTACCACTCTGTCTCTCTCTCTCTCTCTGCCCCCACTGTCTCTCTACCTGACTACGCTCTCTCTCTCGAATCCAACCTTCTTCCTCCATCTCCTTCACTCTCGCTTTCGACACCCCGATCCCCTTCTCTACCGCCTCAATGTCTCTCTGTACACCCCTCCCACTCTCCTTTCTCTTCTCTCTCTGTCTACCACGTCCAACTGTTATCCTCGCTAGCACCCTCCCAGTCTCCTTTGTCACTTTCTCATCTGATTAGATTAGATTACTTACAGTGTGGAAACAGGCCCTTCGGCCCAACAAGTCCACACCGACCGGCCGAAGCACAACCCACCCATACCCCTACAATTACCCCTTTAACCTAACACTACGGGCAATTTAGCATGGCCAATTCACCTGACCCGCACATCTTTGGACTGTGGGAGGAAACCGGAGCACCCGGAGGAAACCCACGCAGACACGGGGAGAATGTGCAAACTCCACACAGTCAGTCGCCTGAGTCAGGAATTGAACCCGGGTCTGTGGCGCTGTGAGGCAGCAGTGCTAACCACTGTGCCACCGTGCCGCCACTCTGTGTCTCTAAATGTAACATTCCACTCTTTCTCGCTCTCTCTACCCACTTGCCCCCTCGCTCTTCCACTCCCACTCTTTCTACTCCTCTCTCCCTCTCTTCCCCTCTCTCGCTACTCTGTCTATCTCTCCCACTACGCCGTCCCACTCTCTTTCTCCTCTCTCTCTCTTTATATCCCTCTCAATCTCTCTCTACTCCCTCCCACTGTCTCTCTACCCCACTGTCTCCCTCTCTCTGTGCCCTGCCACTCTACCTGTCTACTCCCTCTGTCTCTACACCCTCCCACTCTCTTTCTCACTTTCCCGCTCTATTCCCATCCCAATCTCCCTCTCTCCCCTCCAACACTCACTCGTTCGCTTCCTCCCACTTTCTCTTTACACTCCCTCTCTCTCTCTGTCCCCTCATTCATTCTCTCTCAATCCATTCCCTGTCACCCACTCGACCCACCAATAGATCTGTCTCTTTATGCCATCCCACCGTTTATCTCTCTGCACTAATCCACTCTTCTCCCCCTCTCTATCTCTATCTACCCCGCTCCCAAGCTCTTTCTCTGCGCCATACCACTGTCTCTCTCCTTCTCTCTCTCTTGTCCCCGTCCACCTTCTCTTTTTTCTCTTATGCCCTTCACATTTTCTATCACTACCACTCTCCCAATCATTATTCCTCTATCCCTGCGCGCTCTCTCACCTCTCCCTCTCCATACTCACTCCCCACTCTCTCCTCTCTCTATACATATATACACTATTTTGGCACTCTGTCCACCCGCCTTCTACTCTGTCTCTCTGTACACACCACATTTATGCAACTTACCCACTCTCTCTCTACCTCCTCCCCCTCTCTGTCCTCCCCCCCCACACTCTGCTTCCTTGTCTCCTCCCACGCTCAGTCTCTCCCCACCCCTCTCTCCACACTCTCTGATCCCTCCCTCTCTCTCTGTTTTTCAGTGCATCCCCAATCTCACTCCTTCCACCCTGTTCCCAATCTCGTTCTCCCTCTATCCACTTCCTCTCTCCCTCTGTACACTGCATACACTCTCTCTGTACATCACCACTCTCCTCTCCCTCTTCTCTTTCCCTCCCAATGTCACTCTCTCTCTCTGCCCCCCAACTCTCTATGTCTCTCTCTCCTCTCTCTATAGCTCCTCTCATTCTCACTCTACCCCACTCCAACTCTCCTTTATCTTTTCATCACACTCTCTACCACAGTCCCTTTCTGTCTCGCTGTCAGCCCGCTACCACTCACTCTGCCTCTCTCTACCCACGTCCCACGCTCTTTCTCCCACCCCACTCTGTCTTAATGCCCCCCACTCTATCTCTCCGTCCGTCCCTATAACCCCTTCTCACTCTCTCTCCATAGTTCCTCCCATTCTCCCTCTGTTGTCTCTCAATCGACCCGCCTCCCTCTATCTCTTTCACTACAGCCTCACTCTCTACTCCCAGTCTCTCTCCTTCTTCCTCCTCTGACTCGCTCACTCTTTCTACCCAGTTCACTCTCTATCTCTCTCTATCAGCCCGTCTCATTTTCTCTCTCCCCTCCCACTCCTTCACTCACTTCACACCCATCCATCTCAATAGCTTCCCCTGTCCCTCTGTCTCACAATCTCTCTCTCTCCTACCTCAGCCTCTCCATACTCCCTCCCTCTCTCACTATACATTCCCAATATGTGTCTGTCGACACCATCTCGCTCTCTCTCTCTGCACCACTCCCATTCTCCTTCCCTGTCTCTGACAGCACCTGTTGCAACTTCCTCGCTCTCTTTCTACACCCCTCTGACTCTCTGGCTCCCGACGTACTCTCCTCCCGCTCTCTGTCTCAACCCCCTCCCACTTTCTCTCTCCTTCTTCTTGTAGGCCCCTCTCACTCTCTTTATTTCTCTCTACATCCCTCCCATTCTCTCTCTCCACAATTCTCCCAGTCGTATCTTCCCTACCCCAACACTGTCTCTCTCCCCGGTATCTCCCTCTATACCCACCAAACCCTCCGTCCCACCCTCCCTCCCTCTCTATGCACCCCTCTCACTGTTATTATGTCTCTCTCTCTCAAACTGCTTCCCACTTATTCGCTGTATAAAATGCCAGCCTCTCTCCACCCGGTCCAACCACCTTCTCTACCTACTCCCAATCTCTCTCTACACACCTTCCTCTCTGTCTCTCTCTGTCCTCCCGTCTGCCACTCATTTTCCCACTCTCTCTCTCCAACGTCTCCCACTGTCTCTCTTTCCTCTTCCATGCTCTGTCTCCCTACCACGTCCCACTCTCTCCTGCACATCCGTCTCTCACCCATTCTCCTTCTCTCTTTTCTCGACTATGTCCTACTCTGTCTCCCTCTACCTCCTCCCACTCACTCTCTCCCTCGATACGCCTCACTATCTCCCTCTGTTAACTTCACAGTCTCTCTCGCTACACCCTTTCTCTCTCATATTCCGCTGTGTCTCCCCATCTAACATTTCCCATTGTCTCTCTCTCTCCACACTCTTCCCACTGTCTGTCTGCACTAACTCCATCTCACTCTATTTCCCTCTAGCGTCTCCCAATCCTTCTCTACCCCACTCCTACTATCCTACCTCTCGTTTTCCCTCTACCCACTCCCACTGTGTTTCCCTCTGTTACCCTCCCACTCACTGTCCCTCTCTCTACCCACATCATAATCTCTCTCTTCCCACAAACTTTCTAATCCCGTCTCTCTATCTCTCTTTTTCTAAAGCCCTGCTCCTCCCACCTCTCTCTGCAGCGTCCTAATCACTCTCTAGCCCCTCCTACTGTCGCACCTCTCTCTACACCCTCACTCTCTCTCTACCCCTCACCCTATCTCTCTACCCCATCTGACTCTGTCTCTTCCTACATACCCCGACACATTCTCTCTGCACCTGCCCACACTCTCTTTCTGTCAATGCTGTCCCACTCTCTCTCTTTTTAAACCATCCCAAGCTCTCTCTGCCCCATTCGCATTGTATTCCTCCCCTGCCACTCCCTGTCTATCGCTGATCCCGTCCTCTCTATCGCTAGCCCCTCTATCTGTCTGTCTCCACCCACGCACTCTCGCTTCCCCCCACTTTAACTCTTCCTAAAGCGCTCTCTCTCGACACCAATCTCGCACTCAAACGCCACCCACTCTGTCCCTCTTAACTGCCCCAACTCTCCTCTATATCATCTCTCTGTCAACCCATGTTCCGCTCTCATCTTTTTCTGCCCCGCCCACGTTCTCATTCTGTCTCTCTTCCTCCATCCTTCACTCTCTTATACCTTCCTACTCTCACTGTCTCTAGCCTCCATCCCAATGTCTCTCTATATATACTCCTCACTCTCTGTCTCTCACCCTCCCTCCCACTGTCTCTCTCCCTCTCTCTATACACCCCTCTAACTCTCTTTCTAGACATCTTTGCCACCCTCTGTCTCCAAACCCTCCCACTGTCTCTCTCTCTCACCTCTGTCTATATATCCCTTTCCCTCTGTCTCTTTCTCTGACTCTCTGCACACCGCCTAATGTCTTTCGCTGCCTCTTTCTCAACCCACCTACCACTCTCTCTCTCTATACCCCACTCTCTCTCACTAACACCCTCCAGTCTATCTCTTGCTCCTCCTATATATACTCTATCTCTCTCCTCTCTAACCCTTCTCTCTCTCTCGCCTCTCTCGCACTTTCTCGACGTGCACCCACATTCTTTCTCTACACCACTCCGTCTCTCTCTCTATCCCACCATTCTTCTCTCTCCAACTCTCTCCCGAAACAACTACCACTTCTGCTCCCCATTTCTCTATCTACACCCCTCCACTCTCTCTACCCAACTTCCTCTCTCTCCTTAGTCCATTCTCACTGTCTCCCCTCTCCCGACAGCAGCCGCCCACACTCTCCCATCTCCATCTACACTCCTCCGACTGTCTCTCTTTGTGTCTCTCACTGACTCATTCTCACACTCACACTACACCCCGCTCTCAACTCCATTCCACTCTCTCTCTCCGTTAACCTTCCCACACTGTCTCTCTAGCCCCGCTCCACTCTCTATCTCCTCTCCCACCCTCAGTCTGTCTCCACCAGCTGTCTCTTTCTATCTCTCTCTTTCTCCCAGACACTCTTTCGCCTCTCACTCTCTCTCTCACTCTTTCTGCACCAGTCCCATTTTCTCTCTCCACTCCGTCCCATTCACTCTCTCTAACCCCCACTCACTCTCTACCCACCCATCTCTCTGTCTACCTACCTCCCACTCACTCTCCTTCTAAATCCCCACTTTTCCTGGCTAACCACGCCCACTGTCGGTCTCTCTGCTCCTCCTCTTTGTCTCTCGCCCGGCTCCACTCTCTTTCTCACCTCCCATCCTCAGTCTCTCTCCCCCAGCTCCCTCTCTGTCTCTTTCTCGTCCCACACCCTTTCCCTTCCCTCTCTTGATTTCTCTCTACCACACACTCTAACTCACATAACCCCACTCTCTGTCTTCCTCTATACCCCTCTATGTCTGTCCACTCCCTACTCTCTCTCTACACCCCCAACTCTTCTCTCCCTCTATGTAACCCCGTCTCAAAATCTCACGGTGTCACTTACCCTGCTGACTCTCAATCTCTCTCCACTTCTCCCATTCTCCCTCTGCCTCCAGCACCAACTACTCACTCTTTCCCTCTCGCCATCGCTACTCTCTCTGTCTCCCTCTACCCGACTCCCACCCAGTTTCCCTCTCTCTACTCACCTCCATGTCTCTCGCAACCCCCACTCTCTCTGCACACCTCCCTCTCTCTATCTCTCTCCCTCTCTCTTTATACACCCGGCCCACTGACTCCCTCTACCCGCTCCCACAGTGTCTCTCCATTCTGTCTCTATACCCTGTCACACTCTCTCCCCGTCTTTCTATAACGCTCCCAATCTCTGACTGTCTCGCTCTCTCTCGATTCGCCTCCCACTTTCACTCTCAACACCCTATCTTTCCCCCTCACTCTTTCACTGAATCTCCTCCGACTCTCTCTCTCTCTTTGTACCCACACACTCTCTTTCACTCCACTTGGTCCCACTCTCTCTCTTTCTCTTCCCCATCACTGTCCCTACCGTCCCCCACTCTCCCTCATTCTCTCTCTTTATCCAAGGCAGGCTCTTTCTTCTGACCCGTCCCATCCTTTCTCTCTCCTCCACTCCCTCTCTCTCCCCACAACGCTCTATTTCTATCTCTTCCTGCCCTGTCTCTCTTTCACATCCCTCAAACTCTCTCGTCTACCCCCCAATTCGATCTCTCGCTAACCCCATATCCCCACTCTGTCTTTCGACACACCCCGATCTCTCCCCTTACCCCATATCACTCTCTCCCTCTCTACACAACGTCCACTCTCCTCCCGTCCTCTCTCTCTCTATTTACCCCGTCCCACTCTGCTATTTCTCTCTCTCTCTCGCTCCAATACCTGTTTTCCAATTTCTGTCTCTGTGCCCCTGTCTCTCTCTCTTTCTTTCTACCTCTCTCCCACTCTCTCTTAGTTCCCATTCTCTCTCCCTATCCACCCACATTCTCCCTCGCTCTCTACACACTCAAATTCTTTCTCTGTCTCTCTACCACCCTCCCACTTTCATTACCCGTCCACTCTCTCTCTCTCTGTCTCCTCCCTCGCACTCTCTCTCTACCAGCGCGCTGTCTCCCTCTGAACATTCTCCCACTTTCCTCTCCCTCTATCAATATCTATCTACCCTCTCACAGTCTCCCATCCCCGTCCACTCACCTTCACTTCTCTCTCGATTCCCCTACCCTTCATCCACTCTGTTTCTCTCCCCTCCTCCCACTCTCTCTATCTCCCTCTCACTCTTTGTTGCCCTTTCTCTTTATACTCCCTCCCACTCATTCTCAGTCTTGCTCTAACTCTTCCACATTCTGTCTCCCTGTTTCGCTCAACCCACCTCCAACTCTCCCTCTCAACACCCTTATACTCTCCCTCTCTAACCCTCTCCCTCAATCTCTCCTTCTCGACCGTTATCCCCACTGTCTCTCTTCTATCCAACCCACTCAGTATCTATTTCGCCCAGTATCTCTCTACCGCCATCATTTCTCTCTCTGCACTCTGTGTTACCCTCTTTCTGTAACCACTCCCGTTCTACTCTCTGCCACTCTCCCTCACTCTCACTCTGTACCCTCCCACTATCTCTCTCTCGGCCCCATCCAATTCTTCTTCACACCTCTCGATCCCGATTTCTTTCCTCACTCTCCCGACTCTATCTCCTACCCCCTCCCTGTCTCCTCCCTTGCACTCTCTCTGTACTCCTTCCCACTCTCTTCTCCCTCTGTCATTCTCTATGTACCCCCGCCCACTCTCTCTAACCCCGTCCACTCATCTTTATTTCTCTCTCACACCCTCTAGGCTTCAGCCACTCTGTCTCTCTCCCTGCCTTTCCACTCTCTCTCTATACTGCTTCCTACCCTCTCCCTCTCTCTAACCCCGTCCCACTCTCGCTCTGTCTCTCAATTTACCTCCCATGCTCTTTCTCTACCTTTCCCTCTCTCCTTATACCCGATCGCACTCACACCCTTTCCCATTAATCCCCTCCCTGTCTCTTTCTCTACCCTCTTAACTCTCTTGCACTCTTTCAAGGCCCCACCCAATCTCTCTTTCGCTCAACACCGCTCCCTGACATTTACTTTCACAACACACCCATTGCCTCTCTGCCCACTTCCATTTCTCTCTGTCTTTCGACATTCCCAATCTCTCTTCCTCTATCCCTCCCACTTTCTCTTGACTTCCCTCTCAATCTCCAGTCCCTCTCTCTATCGATCTAACCCCTTCCACTCTCTCTCCCTACGCACCTCCCACTCTCTCTCTACCAGCCTCCCATTTTCCTCTTTCTCTCTGTCTCCCCGTACCCCCATCCAACTCTGCCTTTCTGTCTCCGACCCCCACATTCCATCAAACTCTCTCTACCCAGCTCACTCCGACACTGTCTCTACTCATTCCCACACTCTCTTTCCCTCCACTCTACCGAACATTCCCTCTCTCTCTTCCACCCTCCCACTCTCTCTATACCCTCTCCTAAATTCTCACTCGACTCCTGTTCCCACTGTCTCTCTCTGCAACCGACTCTCTCTCTCTCTTACTCTCTCTCGATCACCCATCCCACTGTCTCTCTTTCTTGCCACTCTCATAAGCGCTCTCTCAACCTCCCTCTCTGTCTCCCCTCTTGCACTCTCTCTGTCTCTCCTAACAACTCCCACTCTCTTCTCTCTCCTTCTGTCTCTCTCTCCCTCAACCCATCTCCCACTCCATCTCTCTCTCTGCCCCCTCCCAATCTGTCCCTGTCTGTCTACGTCCTTGCAGTTCTTTGTCTCTAGCTCGCCACCCTCTCTCTGCCTCTCACTGCTTCTCACTATCCTGCTCCCACTCTCTCTCTCTCTCTATCGATCTATCTATCTTTTCCCCTCTCTCTCTTCACCCAACCCACACTGTCTCGGTCTCTCTTTACCTACGTTGCTCTCCCTCTCTCAACGCCACTCCCACTCTAACACTCGTGCTACCCATTCCTACTCTATCCCTCCCGACCCCTTCTCATTTACTCTCTCCTTCTCCCTCTGTAGGCCCATCCCTCTCTCTCTCAATTATCACTCCTTCCATTCTCTGTCTCTCAAACTTGTTCTCACTCTCTTTCTATAAACCTCTTCCACCGTCTCCCTTTTCTCCCTCTTCACCTTCCCACTCATTCTACCGCTCCAACCCCGTTCGCTCCATCTGTGCCCTCCCACGAACTCTCCACTGCATTCCACTCAATCTGTCTCCACCCAGTCTCACTCTCTCATTCGAATCCCTCTCACGCTCTTTCCACCCACCTACCGCTCGCTCTCCCCATTTCCCACTCATTCTGCCCCCACGCCCCCACTCTCTCTCTTAACGGAACTCCCATTCTTTCTCTCTCTACACCCCTCCCACTCTCTCTCTGTTTCTCTACATATTTCCCACTCTCTCTCGAGATTCCCACTCTCACTCCCTCTCAATACACGCCACACTCTCCCTCTACACCCTTCTCACTCTATGTTTCGACCTCACTCCCCCTCTCTCACTTTCTCTCTGAAATCCTACACTTTGTCTGCCTCTACTCCACCTCACACTGTCTATTTAAGCATCTCCCTCTCGCTACCACCTCCCCTCTCTCTCTAATTTCCCTCCTATCTCTTCAAACCCTCCTACTCTGTCTCTCTACTCCTCTCTCCCTCCTTCTCTCTGGCTCACTCTCTTCTCGCCTCACACGCTCTCGCTCAACACCCGTCACACTCTCTCTCTAAGTCCCTTTCTCTTTCTCTCCATCCCCTCCCTGTTTCTTTCTCTGTAACTCCCCTCCTTCTTTCTCGGCACTCCTCCCAATCTCTCATTCTCTTCTTAGATACCCTCACCTACTCACTCTCTCTACAACATATCCAATGTCCCCCTAAGCCACGCTAATTCCTTATCTCTCTCTCTACCCACTCCTACTCTCTCTGTTCAAACCATCCCAGTCTCACTTTCTCTCTCTTCCCACCTCTTAATCTCTCCGTCTGTACACTTCCCTCTTTCCCTATATACCCTTTCAACTCTATCTAGCTCCTTTCCGCTACCGCCGTCCCACTCTCCCTTCATGTGCCATTACCATACTCTCCGTCTTTCTACACACCTCTGACTAATTCTCTCTGAACCCTCCCATTTTGTCTCTCTCTCTACCCTCTCACTGTACCCCTTTCATAGACTCACCCCCTCTAAGCCCTCCCAGCTTCTCCCGATCGGCTTCTCCTCTGTCACTTCCGGGCCATCTCCTCTAATTTCTCTGTCTCTAAATCATTCCACTCATCCTCTGTCAGCCATTTCACTCGCCCTGTGCCTCTCTCTACTCTCCACTCACTCTGTCTCGCTCTACCCCCTGCACTCTATCTCTACACCGCCACTCTCGCTTTCCACAATATGTATCTCTACCCCTCACCCCCTCTCTCGACAACTCTCCCACACACTCTCTAATTTCCCCTCTCACCCTCTCTCTTTCTTCCCCGCCCTCTTCCTCTCTCTGCACCCTCCCCTCTCTCTCTCTCGCTCTCTCTAACCACTCCCAGTGTCTCTCTCCGTCTACCACCTTCTACACTCTCCCCATAATT
The DNA here is from genome assembly GCF_037043375.1 of Chiloscyllium plagiosum. Classification (NCBI taxonomy): domain Eukaryota; kingdom Metazoa; phylum Chordata; class Chondrichthyes; order Orectolobiformes; family Hemiscylliidae; genus Chiloscyllium; species Chiloscyllium plagiosum. Next base: position 13,198,023 of record NW_028270179.1, on the reverse strand, counting down.
CTCCCTCTCTCTCTACCCTTCCCTTCCTCTCTCTTCCCCAACCCTCTCTCTTATTCATTCGAACTGCCATTCTTCCATCTCTACATTCCGCACAGTCTCTCTCTCGTTATCTTTCTCCATCTACCACATCCCACTCACTCTCTACATCCTATCCCACTCTCACCCTCTCTCCAGGTTCGCGCCTCACACGCTCTCTCTCCCTCTACCCTCTCTGACTACATCCCTCTCAATCTATCTTTCTCTTTGTCTACCATGCTCACACTCTCTCGTTCTCTCCACTGTCTGCACACTCTCTCCCTTTACGCCCCCACTCTGTTTCACTTTCCCTCTACCTTCCTCTCTTTCTCTCTCTCTCTCCGCCCACGTGTCTCTCTCTCTCCGTACCTCCTTGCCACTCTCTGGCTCTATAACACTTCACTCTCCCTCACTCTCTACTGCTTTCCCAATCTCTCTCATTCTCTCTCCATACCACCTTCCTCCCTTTCTCTCCCTAAACCCCTCCCACTCTCTGTCTCTCTCCCTCTTCTACCCTCCCGCTCTCACTCTTTGCCTCCTCCCTCTCTCTCTTTACAACCCTCCAAGTCTCTGTCTCTCCTTCTACCCGTTCGCGTCTCTTTACCCTCCTCTCTCTCTCTTGCTCGATCTTGTTCTCAAAACTCTGCCACTCACTCTCTCACTACACCTCTCCCACTTTCTATCAATGAGCAACTCTCTCACTATTGCTCCACCCCATATCTCTCCCGCTATTGCAGCCCATTCTCTCTCTTCCTCTGCATCCTTACGACTCTCCTCTCCCTCTTTTTACTCCATCTAGCCGCCTCCCACTCTCTCCCTTCCTGTACTGCTCTCCCACTGTCTGTCTGTCTGTCTCTCCACCCCTTCCACTCTCGATCTCTCTACATGTTTCCACTCTCTCTCCAACTACACTCTACCCCCTCTCGCTGTACACTCGCTTCTCTCTCTGCACAGCTGCCATTCTCCTCTCCCCCTTTGTCTCCCTCTATTTATCACACTGCCATTCTCTGACTCTCTGGCCCCTCCTTCTCTCTCTCCCGCCTCCCACTGTCTTTGTCTCCAAATCTCTGGAAGGTCATCTCCTACTCTCTCCCACTCTGTATATCTACATCCCTCCCTGTCTCTCTGTCTCTCTCTCTCTTGAACCGCCTCCCACTCTCTCTCTACACCCCTACACTCTCTCTCACTATACCCACTGTCTCCCTCTAAACACTACGACTCTCTCTCTCATTCTAAATTCCCCACTCTCTCTCTTCCAAGCCCCGCTCTCCCTCTCTACCTCCCTTACATTCTCTCTGTACCACACCCACTCTCACTGCCCCCGTCCAATTCTCTCTCTCGCCATTCCCTCTCTCTCTCCTCTCCCCTTTCTCACTGTCTCTCCTTTCTCTCTCTCTCCGTTTACTCCCTCAAAATCTCAGTCCATACCACCCCAATTTATCTCTTTAACACACTCCTTCGCTCCCTTTCTCCACCCCCAATCTATCCATCTCATCCCTCCCAATATCTCTCTCCATACACCTTCCACTCTCCACTCCCTCTCTCGATCTACCTTCTTGCACGCTGTCTCTCTCTAACTCTCCCCACTCCCTCTCTCTACCCCGGTCCCACTCTCCTCCCTTTCTTTCTTTCTCTCTCCCTCTACCCGTCTTCCTCGCTGCCTGTCTCTCACTGGCCCCACCCATTCTGTCTCCATCTTCCCATTCTCTATCTCTGTCCTCCTCCCACTATCTCCAACTCTCCCTTCTCCCCTGCGACTCTATCTCAACCCTCACCAATCTTTCTCTCTCGCCCTCCCTCTCAATGCCCCCACTCTCTGTACACCCCATCCACATGTTTCTGCTGAGGTGCCACTTAAATTCTTTGCTCACAATTCTGCTTTCACTAGTCCCCAAGGCACTTTCCATCCTCATTGCAAAAAGAAAACAATTGCTTCCCCATCTCATTTAACCTTTCCCCACCTCACCCTAATCTTGGGCACCTTTGTATTTAAATCTTCTACACGGAAAAAAGAGATTTCGACTATCCACGTTGTTCTTGCCTCTCCTCATTTTATGTAAATCTACACAGTCACCACTTCGCATTTGACACGAGCTGAACAATCCAAATTTGTTCAATCTCACCTTTTTGCAAACGCACCCTGAAAACAACAAACACAGGCAGCATGTTGGTAATCTGCTTTTGCACCCTTTCCAAATCCTCCATATCCTGTCTGTCGTATGTCAATGTGAACAACACATACTAGTTCAAGTATGGCCAAACATTTTCAAACGTTTCATATCGTTACACCATAACATGCAAACATTCCTTCTCAGTTCTGCGAATGGTGAGGACAACAATGCCATCTGCTTTCTTTCCGACCTCACCAAATTGTATTGTCACTTTCACGAAGCATTGGAGCTGCGCCAAGATCCCTTTGTATATAATTGTCCCTCAGTATATCACAGCTTTCTTACAATTAACCCCGACGAAGGCATCATCTTACACATGTCAAGTTAAATTCTATTTGCCTTTTCTTCATCTAACGTTTCAACTGAACTTATCCTGCTGCAACCAATGATACTGTCCCTAGTATCCATAACTTCTTGTCGTCTGCAATAATTACTTTTGCCATTGGACTTGTTTTCCCTTGTGTGAGAATCTGTAACCAGAATCCCAGCAAGGGCTCACCCATCGGAGACAGAGATGCGAAGTAGGTTTTTCACTCAGAGGGTATTGAATCTATGGAATTCCTTGCAGCAGAGAGCTGTAGAGGCTGGGTCAGTAAGTATATTTACAGCAGAAATGGTAAGACAAGGGTGGCATGCGAAAGGCAGGAACCTAGAGGTCGGGGTTATCGGATCAGCCATGGTACCAATGAATACCGGAAACACGCAATGGGACAAATGGTTTAATTCATCTCCTCCACTCATGGCTTTCTCTTCATCAAATTCAAGCTCAATAAAAGGATTATATCTTATTCTGGTTCTCTGCTGAGAAAGATTCTTTAAAACGAGGTTATTAGATAGTTCTCTTCGCACAACATTTGGTCCGGAATATCCCGTTCCCTTGATGGTTTCTTCACACGCTGTTACGGAACACCAGCTTGGATAAGATGCAGGATTCCATCTATTCCAGTCCTGATACGCATTAGTTATCGCGTCAGGACGGAGACTACTGTAGCACACAGTAACTGTACTGCACTTGCTACAGGTACATTCAATTTCCTTATATTAACCATATTTACATTACCGTCACTGCTTGGTGTTGATAAAATATATCCTGTTGATGGTTACTGCTTCCTTCTGTTTCTCATCTTCATCCAAATAGAATCTGAATTTTGATTTTCATATCCATTTCATTGTCCCACAAATTCACTGAATGCATCCTTTCATCATAGCGTTACCAGACCTTGTTGGACTTCTTAACAATCCTGCCTAAGTTCTGACAACCCTTCAATATTCACTTGCCAGTCATGGCCATTCTTCAGTCATATTTTCATAATGTCAGTACGATCAAATCTGTTCACTTCAGTTAATGCTGTCATTCCAGTTGCCCTTGTTGCAAATCCCTGGTGTGTTTCAGTGTTAGTGGGAGTTAAAGGGATGGACAGAGGGCACAGAGATAGGGACGTGCTCAGGGGCTCGAGGGTATGACAGAGTTAAGCGCAGATGCAAGCAGTCGAGAATGTTAGTGGAATGAAGAGCTTTAGGAATTGGATGGATTTGCAGAAACACAGCAAGCTGAATTATACTCCATGAATAGGGATGGGTGTAGTGAGAGACAGGCAGGAAACGGAGCGCACACACAGAGAGGAGTGTTCTAAAGAGAAGACTGGAGAACCTAACAGAGATATGGAGGATTGTTGTGTCTGCAGAAGTTTACAAATATAAGAATGTTTGTGCCTTCTACAAGTTACTCAGACAGGAAATTTGTGGAGTGTGGAAGCTTTTACAGACCAGAAGCACCTACATACATAGGGGGTATCAACAAACTGGAGGAGGTACCCTAGGTAGGGATGGTTGAGGATTGTGACTTTGCATAGATTGGGGTGTAAGAGCTGTGGAAGGATATCGAGATACGTAGGTGGATTACGAGACTGGATGAGCTGATACTGATATTCAGTCTTTTACAAACTGGAGACTAACACAGATTGGAGTGGGTGATACAGAACAGGAATTCTGCAGGACCCCTGAGGGAATTAATCAACGAGGGGAGGTTTTTTGTGCTCCACAGATTGTTCTCAAGAACAGAATAGTTAACACGGAATTAGGTGTTTCATGGAGGGAGTGGAGGGGTTTGCAGCAGTGTACAGGCAGGAAAGCTTTTCGACACATCCACAAGATAGACAGAAAGAAAGTGTTAAAGGTGTTATAGTATGTGTAAGAATGGAACGGTTAATGGGTGAGGAAGAGCTGGGAGAGGTAGGACTGGTTATGTAGCCGGAGGAGTTTGTGGATTATATTACAGCGGCAGGGCTGTATATATGTTGAACATGGCTCGGATCAGCCGATGGTCTATCCAACAGTCGGCGGCTCCTATCCCATGGCGCAGGTGATTCTCACGTCATTCTGATCCTTTGCTCTGACGATGACGTATTTAAGCAGGTACCAGTGTTTGGGGCACGACTGCTGCCACGTTGTCCTGTATTTGTTACTTTGTTGGAACAGTGTGGTGGTGATGAATTAGTTGGGTAAGCAGCATTTCGTCAGGGCAAGTGTGGCATTGGAGTTTTGCTTCTCTCCTCCATCTTCCCTTCTTACATTGTCCGAGAGGTCTGCACTTTTCCAGACTGTGTCGTTGAAGTCTCATGGAAAGTTGGTTTATTCACTGCAGAGTGCTGAGAGAGAGAGATTGGTCAATGCTGGAATAGAATTCCATCTTGTCCCCAGCCGATACATCGAGCGTTGTTGCTTGCGCAATGAATATGGTGACATACTGGTTTTATGAATTTGCAGGCATGTCCTGTGCCTTTAAGAGAGAATCAAAGCTCCGTGGCACTGAGAGTTTGCAGGTAACTGTCATGAGACCGACTATCAATCGTAGAGTGTACTGGAAAGTTGAAAATATGTTACCTTTGGCTGTTTTCAAAACAGTCCAAATTTAACCAGTTTAGATTAAGCCCCAAGATGAAAAACCAGAACGAATTTCAATCTTATGTCTTTGACGCAATCAAACCAAAGAAACGATCCGTTGCTCGGGCTGACAAGTAGCTGGCATTTTGAAAGATAATCAGAGGGAGCGTCCAATTACATTGAGAGACAGCAGGTAAAACATTCTCTGTCAAAGATACCTTTTTCATATGAAACAGCTTTGCAGCAAAAGACCGATAACAACCCAGGAACATCTGGCAGTGCATAGAAGACCGACAATGATGACAGCCTCTGAGTAGCTTTGAAAATTCAGTTGCTTTAAATTGATTGGGAACTTTTATTGTTAGAGAGTGGACGGTTGATAACAAGCTGTTAAGAGAAACGAGACTTAGAGTTGTAAGTAGCTGTTGTTTAATATTCACTTTTAAAGTTAAAGAATACAATTGATATTTATTCTCTAAACAGTGGAATTTGGGTAGTTCTTGACACTCAGACTTTCACAGATTACGAGGCGAGTTGAGCTTTCTCTGTGAGTCTGGTTTAATTTGCAGAAAGGTTTCACGCCATTGTTGTAACATTGGTTCCTAGCAAGGGGGAGGCCGAGGGCCATGAGGTGTTGATGTATTTCACAGGGGAGCTCAGAGTTTGTCCATCAGTTTGGTTTTCACTGCGAAGCTGACTCCGTGGATGGAGGCCTCTTCTTCGGCCTTGACTTCCTAGAGAAATGTGCCGCCGCCACTTTGCTCTCTGAGCTGAGATCTCCTTCCCCTGCCTCCGGCCGGGTTTCACTCACGGTTGTGTTCCTGGGGAATAATAGCGGTATGGCGTTCCAGTCTGTCGCTGGTGGGACTGTCCATAATGAGTCCTGATGTTCCATGTCCCAACTCCATCCTCAGGGTGTGAAAAATGCGTGTGTGGCATATTTAACTTGGGGACACCATTACAAATCAGCTACCATACGGGCTAAACTGCACAAGGTGTTGGCACAGTGGCGAGGGATGGGTCTAAGATAACTTGAGAGTAGGAACTGCTGTTTGAACTCAGATTGCCTGCACTGCGAGTGCAGATTCACAGTTCAGCGCTGGGCAGCTTCTCCCGCTGAGGCAGTGCGAGGACAGAGGTGAGGAGAGTGGGAGGAAGGGGATAGGACGGGAAGGAAAGCACCGCGACTGCCATTGTACTTGTAGAGTGCTGGTCACATCCATTTTCTCGCTCACTGTGTGATCCACTCTCCCGCTCACTCCGTTGACACCCTAGAAACATGTGTAACGGATACTGGGATGGTGATTTAGATTGCAAACCCACGGGGTCGAGGATTGGCCGCTGTGCTCGGTCTCTGTTGGATCCTTCTGGGAGCTGATGCAGTAATCTACATATCATCTTTGGCAATCACACATCAGGAGTGATCTCAAAGAGGAATTTGTAAAATGTTTCTTTCTGTCAGTGTTGTCCTGGAACAAAACATTGTACAACTAGTTCGGAATCTATTTATCTCAGATCAAGCATTGAATAAAGAGGCTGAGGAAAGAGTAACATCACAGTCAGAGATCTCCTGAGAAATTGAGATGAGATGGAATTCACATGGATTACGGAGTTTTTCACTGATCACTGACTGTGACCATTCATAGACCGTTATATTAAACGCAGCTCCTGACATGTAACCGCCCTTGCATAGACCGTAAAGTAAACACAGCTCACCACACAAAAGTGACCATTCAGAGAACGTATTAATAAACACAGCTCCCCGTAGACAAGTGCCAATTCACAGACAGAAATATTAAAACAGCTCACCCTCAAAAATCTGACTACTCAAAGACCCTGATATTAACATGACTCCCAACACAAAACTGACGATTCATAGACCACAATATTAATTAAAGTTCCCAGAACAAAACTGACCCTTCATAGATTAAGCATAATCGTAGCTCTCCGCCGAAAACTCATCATTCGTAGATCGCAATATTAACGCAATTAATCCAGACAAAATGACAATTCATATACAATAATACTCAACAGAAAACTCAGAAGAAATGTCACCATTCATTGACTGTAATATTAAAAAAAGATATTCCACACAAAACTAATTATTCACAGACTGTAATATTAAGCACAGCTGCTGGCAGGAAACTAACCTTTCATAGAACGTAGAGTAAACACTGCTCGCAACTCAGATCTGATCGTTTAGCGACCATTTTAATAAACACAGCACCCCGGACAAAAGTAACAATTCATAGACACAATTATCAAACGCAGCTCGAACGCACAAAAACTGACCATACATTGACCACAAAATTAAACAAATCTCCCCAGACAAAGCTGCCCATTCATAGACCATAAAATTAAATACAGCTAACCATACAAAACTGATCATTCATAGATGTAATATTAAACACACCTCACTGACACATTACTGACCATTCATGCAATATAATACTAAACACAACTCACCCACAAAATATTAACATTCAAAGACCCTACACAATACTGACGACTTACAGACAGTTCTATTGAACACAGCTCCCCACTCAAAACAGACCATTCATTGACTGTAATGTTAAACACAGACCCATCACAAAACTGTCGATTCTTAAACTGTAACATTAAACACAACTCCCCATACAAAACTGACTGTTCATAGACCGTATTAAACACAGCTTTGCAAAAAGAAACTGACCACTCAAAGACCCTTATATTATAATGACAACCCAAAAAGGGACATTCATACACCACCATAATAAACCAAACTCCCCACACATAACTTGCCATTCATAGACCATAATGCTAAAAACAACTCCCCACACAAAACTGTCTATTCATAGAATGCAATATTAAACACAGCTCCCAATCAAAACTGACAATTGAAAGACTAATATTACTCATGGTACATCCAAACAAAAATGACCATTCTTAAACTCTAATATTAAACACAGTTCACCCACACAGAATTGACAGTTCATAGTGCGTAATATTAAAAACAGCTTCGCACACACATACACAATTCGTAGACCATAATGTTGAACAGAGGTCCCCAAACAAAACTTACCATTTATTGATCGTAATATTAGACACAGCCCATGCATAGGCTGTAACATGAAACTTGGCTCCTGGCATGCAACTGACCATTCATTAGACCGTAGAGTAAAGGCAGCTCCCCATACAAAACTGACCACACAAACACACTAATATTGAACATACATCCTCGGGCAAAAGTGGCCATTCATTGAGCAAAGTATTAAACACATACCAAAGTAACAAACTGAACATTCAGAGGCTGTAATATTAATGGCAACGCAACGCATTATTGTCCATTCATACTGTGTAATATTGAGCACGGCTATGTTCAGGACACTGACAACTCGCGGATCTCAATATTAAACACAACTCACCCACACAAAATGGATCAATTGTGGACTGTACTATTAACCAAAGCTCCACGCTCAAAACTGACCATTCATAGACCAACATTAAACACAACTTCCTGCAGAGGACTGACCATTCCTAGACCAAATATTAAACACATCTCACTAACACAAAACTGACCATTCTTAGACCACAACATTAATCACAGCTCACTCACATATAAGTTACCTTTCAGAGACTAATATTAAACACAGCTGCCCCACACAAGAATTACCACTCATAGATTGTAATATTAAACACAGTTCACGAACACAAAAGTGACAATTCATACACTGTAATATTAAAAATAGCTTTGCACAAAAAAGATTAAACACGGTTCCCTGCACAAACTGACCATTCGCAGACCCTATATTAAACGCAGCTCACCCACAAAAACTGGCCATTTATAAGCGATGAGATTAAACACAGCAAACCATTGAAAACTCATCATTCGTTGACGATAATATTAATCAATGCCCACGCACAGAAAAGTGACAATTGAAAGACTGCAATATTAAACACGGCTCACCTACACAAAACTGACCATTCATAGACTGTAATATTGAACACAACTCCACACTCAAAACGGATGACTAATTGAAAGTAATATTAAACACAGCTCCCACACAAAACTGGCTTTTTATATACTGGAATATGGAACACAGCTCCCCACACAAAACTGACCAATCAATGACCGTAATAGTAAACGTAGCTCCCCAAGCATAACTGACCATGCATAGATCATAATATTAATCACAGCTTCAAACGCTAAAACTACCATTCATAAACTGTAACGTTAAACACAACTGACTTCACGACATTGACCAATTCGCGACTCCAACATGAAACACAGCGCACTCACACAAAACTGACCATTTATAGTGTGTAGCATTAAACACTGCTGACTTCGAGACACTCACCACTCGCAGACCGTTATATTAAATACAGCTCACCCACATAAAACTGGGCATTCATAGACCGTGACATTAAACACAGCTCCCGAAAGAAAAGTGACTATTCATATACCGCAATATTAAACACACCTGCCCCACACAAAACTGACCATTGGCAGACTGTAATGGTAAACACAGCTCCCCTCTGAAAACTGGCCATTCATTGTCTAAAATGAAATACCGTTCCATTCACAAAATGAGCCATTCCTGGACCATATATTTAAACACAGTTCCTGGCATGAAACTGCCTACTCATACACCATAATGCTAAACGCAGCTCACCCATACAAAACCGACCATTGGTTGACCAGAATATTAAATACAGTTCAAACAAAAAATTGGCATTCAGAGAGTATGATACAAAATATGGCTCAGCCATGCAAAACGGAACATCCATGTACCATAATATTAAACACAACTCCCAAAACAAAACTGACCATTCATAGACAATAATACAAATCACAGCTTACTCATAAAAAAAACGAACAATCATACACACTTATGGTAAACATAATTCCCCGTACAAATCTAACCATTCATAGACCATAATAATAAACACAGCTCCCCACTCAATGGTGACCAAACATACATATCTGGATTACACCCAGTGTTACGAGCTAGTAGGGGCAGGAATAGGAGGTTGGAGCAGATGAATACATGGCTGACCAGCTTGTGAATGGGAGAAGGATTCACATTTTTGAATCATTTGAATCTCTTTTGGGGTAGAAGTGAACTGTACAAGAAGGACGGATTGCACCTAAATTGGAAGGGGACTAATATACTGGCAGGGAAATTTGCTTGAACTGCTTGGGAGGATTTAAACTCGTAAGGTGGGGTGGGACCCAGGGAGATAGTGAGGAAAGAGATCGATCTGAGACGGGTACAGCTGAGAACGGAAGTGAGTCAAACAGTCAGGGCAGGCAGGGACAAGGTCGGACTAATAAATTAAACTTCATTTATTTCAACGCAAGGGGCCTAACAGGGAAGACAGATGAACTCAGGACATGATTAGAAACATGGGACTGGGATATCATAGCAATGACAGAAACATGGCTCAGGGATGGGCAGGACTGGCAGCTAAATGTTCCAGGATACACATGCAACAGGAAGGATAGAAAGGAGGGCAAGAGAGGGGGGGGTGGAGTGCCATTTTTGATCAGGGATACCATTACAGCTGTGCTGAGGGAGGATCTTCCCGGAAATACATCCAGGGAAGTTATTTGGGAGGAACTGAGAAATAAGAAAGGGATGATCACCTTATTGGGATTGTATTATAGACCCCCCAATAGTCAGAAGGAAATTGAGAAACAAACTTGTAAGGAGATCTCAGCTATCTGTAAGAATAATAGGGTAGTTATGGTTGGGGATTTTAACTTTCCAAATATCGACTGGGACTGCCATAGTGTTAACGGTTTAGATGAAGAGGAATTTCTTTAGTGTGTACAAGATAATTTTCTGATTCAGTATGTGGATGTACCTACCAGAGAAGGTGCAAAACTTGGCCTACTCTTGGGAAATAAGGCAGGGCAGGTGACTGAGGTGTCAGTGGGGGAGCACTTTGGGGCCAGCAACCATAATTCTATTAGATTTTAAATAGTCATGGAAAAAGATAGACCAGACCTAAAAATTGAAGTTCTAAATTGGAGAAAGGTGGATTTTGACGGTATCAGGCAAGAACTTTCGAAAGCTGATTGGAGGCAAATGTTCGCAGGTAAAGGGAAGGCTGGAAAATGGGAATTTTCAGAAATGAGATAACGAGAATCCTGAGAAAGTATATTCCTGTCAGGGTGAAAGGGAAGGCTGGTAGGTATAGGGAATGCGGATGATGAAAGAAATTGAGGGTTTGGTTAAGAAAATGAAGGAAGCACATGCCAGGTATAGACAGGAGAGATCGAGTGAATCATCAGAAGTGTATAAAGGAAGTAAGAGTATACTTAAGAGGGAAATCAGGAGGGCAAAACGGGGACATGAGAAAGCTTTGGCAAACAGAATTAAGGAGACTTCAAAGGTTTTTACAAATATATTAAGGACGAAAGGGTAACTAGGGAGAGAATAGGGCCCCTCAATGATTAGCAAGGCGGCCATCGTTTAAGAAGGGCGGTAAAGACAAGCCAGGGAACTATAGACCGGTGAGCCTGACTCAGTGGTGGGCATGTTGTTGGAGGAAATCCTGAGGGACAATTTGTATTTGGAAAGGCAAGGACTGATTCGGGATAGTCAACATGGCTTTGTGCGTGGGAAATCATGTCTCACAAAATTGATTAAGTTTTTTGAAGAAGTAACAAAGAAGATTGATGAGGGCAGAGCAGTAGATGTGATCTATATGGACTTCAATAAGGCGTTCGACAAGGTTCCCCATGGGAGACTGATTAGCAAGGTTTGACCTCATGGAATACAGGAAGAACTAGCCATTTGGATACAGAACCGGCTCAAAGGTAGAAGACAGAGGGTAGTGGTGGAGGGTTGTTTTTCAGACTGGAGGACTGTGACCAGTGGAGTGCCATAAGGATCGGTGTTGGGCCCTCTACGTTTTATCATTTACATAAATGATTAGGATGAGAGCATAAGAGGTACAGTTAGTAAGTTTGCAGACGACATCAAAATTGGAGGCGTAGTGGACAGCGAAGAGGGTTACCTCAGATTACAACAGCATCTGGAACAGATGGGACAATGGGCTGAGAAGTGGCAGATGGAGTTTAATTCAAATAAATGCGAGGTGCTGCATTTTGGGATAGCAAATCTTAGCAGGACTTATACACTTAATGGTAAAGTCCCAGGGAGTGTTGCTGAACAAAGAGACCTTGGAGTGCAGGTTCATAGCTCCTTGAAAGTGGAGTCGCAAGTAGATAGGATAGTGAAGAAGGTGTTTGGTATGCTTTCCTTTGTTGGTCTGAATATTGAGTACAGGAGTTGGGAGGTCATGTTACGGCTGTACAGGACATTGGTTAGTCCACTGTTGGAATATTGCGTGAAATTCTTGTCTCCTCCCTATCGGAAAGATGTTGTGAAACTTGAAAGGGTTCAGAAATGATTTACAAGGATGTTGCCATGGTTGGAGGATCTGAGCTACAGGGAGAGGCTGAACAGGCTGCGGCTGTTTTCCCTGGAGCGCCAGGGGCTGAGGCGTGACCTTATCGAGGTTTTCAAAATTATGACGGGCATAGACAGGATAAATGGACAAAGTCTTTTCCCTGGGGTCGGTGAGTCCAGAACTAGAGGGCATAGGTTTAGGTTGAGAGCGGAAAGATATAAAAGAGACCTAAGGGGAAACTTTCTCACGCAGAGAGTAGTACGTGTTTGGAATGTGCTGCCAGAGGGTGAGGTGGAGGCTGGTACAATTGCAACATTTAAGAATTATTTGGATGGCTATCTGAATAGGAAGGGTTTGGAGGGATGGGCCTGGTGCTGGCAGGTGGGACTAGATTGGGTTGGGATATGTGGTTAGCATGGACGGGTCGGACCGAAGGATCTGTTTCCATGCTGTACATCTCTATGACTATGACACTACACATCGTAATATTAAACACAGCACCCCATTCAAAGTAGACCATTCATATACCAATATTAAACACAGCTCCCAGTGCAAAACTGACCATTCATCGATCATAATATGAAACACAGCGCATCCAAACAAAGCTAGCCATTAATAGCCGGTACTATTAGAAATAGCTCACCCAAACAAAACTGACCATTCATAGGCTGCAACATTAAACATAGCTGACTTTGCGACACTGACCTCAATATTCAACACAGCTCACTCTCACCAAACTGACCATTCATAGACAGTAACATTATACATAGCACTTACCTCAGCAATACTGATTCTTTGTAGACTACAAAACTCCCTTATGGAAAACTGAACATTCATCTACAATCATCATAAATACAGTTCACCCATACAATATTGATCATTTATAGATTGTACTGTCAAACACAGCTCCTGCCACAAAAATGACGATTCACAAACCATAATACTAAACACAGCTTCCTTATACAAAACTGACCATTCATAGACCGTAACATTATACACTGCTACCCACACAACATTGGCCATTCCAAGACCATAATACTTATCACAGCTCCCTGCACAAACAGTCTCTTCAAACAGAGACTGACCACCAAAACGCCACAGGTTGGAGACAGCTCCCCCACGGGGGACTGAACATCTACAGTCCACATGTTAATAAACACCTCCGCACAGGGACTGACCATCTGCAGGCCACAAGACAATAAAGACCCCCAACACGGCGACTGGCCATCTGCAGCTCACTGGCTAACAACTGGACCGCACAGAGGGACTGATCAGCTGCAGGCCACAGTTAAGAATCACACCTGCACAAGCAGCGACTATCTACAGCCCCCAGAGAGGGACTGGCCATAGGTTAATTACCGCCCCTCACGCAGAGACTGACCATCTTCCGCCCACTGGTTGGGAATAGTTCATCACACATGGACTGACCATCTGTAGGCCACAGGTTGGAAACAGCTTCCCACACAGGTCCCGAGCAACTCCAGGCCACAGGAAAATAATCAGATCTCAACAGGAGATTGACCATCTGCGAGCCGCAGGTTGTAACTATGCGCACACAGGGAGGGACAATGTGCAAGTCATGGGAAAATGAAAGGCCCCCAAACAGAGACTGACCAGCTGCAGCTCACAGGATAATAATCAGACCCCCAGACAGAGACTAATCATTTGCAGCCCATAGGATATTATCCAGCCCCCTCACAGTGACTGACCATCTGCGAGCCTTAGGTTGGCAAAAGCCCCACACAGGGACGGACAATGTGCAGGTCACGGGAAAATAACTTGCCCCTACACAGGTAATGACGATCTGATGTCCATACCTTGGAAACAGTTCCCCACACAGGGACAGATCACCGAGAGACCACAGGATAACAACAATCCCCCGCATAGGGACTGACCATCGACAGTCCACAGGATAATAACCAGCTCACAAACAGGGATTAACCATCGACAGTCCACAGGATAATAACCAGCCCCCACACATGGACTGACCACCTGAAGGCGACAGGATAACAACTCGACGTCATGAAGAAACTGATTATCTGCAGGCCACAGTTTGGGAGCTGCTAATAAACAGCTCCAAATGCACAAATTATCATTCATCTATCACAGGATCAAACCAATCTTCACAAAAACAGAACTGACCTCGTAATCCACTGAAAACTTCATAAAACTGCACCGTATAGAATACATGTCCACCGTTAACATCGCCAAGTCAGGATGGTGATAAAGTAATTCCTTTTGGCCAGGAAGAATGCAGCTCCAAAAACTCGACAAGCCTGACACCACCCAGACAAAGCAGCCTCGTACTTGACACCTCATTCATTAAATTCAAGATTCACTCACTTCAGTCCACCACACAGTGACAGCAGTGTGTACCATGCAACGGATGCAACGATTCAACAAGAGTCTTTCAGAAACACTTTACACACTCAAACGCACTGCACATGGGAAGGGAAAAGGCAGCATGTGTATGTTACCCGCAGCATTTTCAACTACCGCTCCAAGCCACGCTCAATCCTCCTATCACTGTGATTGCCCCTATCACAAAAGGATTGTTTTGAGTCAGCAAGGCAGCTCACCACCACCTCCAGTGGACAAACAAAGAAGGGAAATATTTTTATTAATTCACTGTGGGACAATGGCCTGTGTGTATTTTTATTTCCTCGTTGTCGTTGAGATGGTGGTGCTGAGCTGCTTTGTAGAACTGCTGCAGTCAAGGCGAGACGTCATGGTGATTGTTGGTTTCCTGAGTCATTTGACCGGGCAGGTGAGATTCAACTGCATTGTTGTGGATCTGGGGTTACAAGGAGGCCAGACCATGTGTGGAGGTAGATTTCCTTCCTTTCGTTTGACTGAAACAGATGCAGTTTTCTGACAATCGGTAATGTGTTTATCGGTATATTCTCAATTCAGTTTCTTTTTGTTGAATTCAATTTCCACAATGTGCCGTGGTGGGATTTAAGCCAGTCTCTTAAGAACGTTAGATTCTAGAAGCAATACTACTTCGAGGCCATTACTTCCCCGGATAATGGTGTGTCCTGTAATGTCTACTGCCCAGGAGTGGATAAAATACAAACCTCACTGAGACTATCCAAGTTCCCTGTAAGTGATCGAATCCTTCATCGGACCCACGTTTCTGTTGAGTTTTGTATTATCAACAAACACTAAAGTGGAGTCACGAGTAGACAGGACCGTAAAGAATGCACTTGGCATGCTAGCGTTCGCCTATCAGAGCATTGAGCATTGAGGATGGGACGTCTGACTGAAGCTGTACAATACGTTGTTGAGGACACATTTAGCTTACTGTGTACAGTTCTCGTCGCTCCACCAAAGAAAGGATATTATAAAACTCGAAAGAGTGCAGAATAGATCTACTAGGATGTGAGCTGTACTGGAAGAGTTGAGTTACAAAGGGAGGTTGGGTAGGCTGAAACATTTTTCCCTGCAGCAAAGGAGATTAAGGATTGATTTTATAAGATATACAAAATCATTGGAGGCATAGATCAGTTCAATTCTAGACAGCTATTCCCCATGGTAGGGGAGACAACAACTAGAGGTTTAAGGTGAGAGCGAGAGACACAGATCAGTCCAGAGGGGGAATTTTCTTCACACAGAGTGTGATCATAGTCTGGAACGTGCAGCTGGAATTAGTGGTGAAGTAACTACTATTTTGTCATTTAAGATACATTTAGACAGGTATGTGGACAGGATATGCACGGACGGATATGGACCAAATGCAGGTAAACGGGATTGATTTATATTGTGAAAAATGGACGGCAAAGGAATGTCGGACCAAAGGTCCTGTTTCTATGCTTCAGACGTCTCTGTCTCTATGATGGATGTAGAATGGGCTGTATGGGCTGGAGCAGGTTAGAGATAGCAAGGTATATAGAGCTGGAATTGATAATGCTGAATATACAAATGTATTAGATTTTCCTAACCTCTCCTTAAATCATATGCCCTCCAATTCAGGCAGCATCCTGGAAAAGCTCTTCTGCATTCTCTTCAAAGCCTTCTCAACCTTGCAATAATGTGATGACCAGAAATAAATGCAATAATCTCAGGGCAGCCAAACCAAAGTTCATAAAACTGCAAAATTAAATCCTGACTTAATTGACATCCTTACCTGGTCTGCTTTATGCTGGCTTGACGAGTAAATGCCCTCAGAAATTGCTTACATAGACCATAGAACATTACAGCGCAGTACACTACCTACGGCCCTCGATGTTGCGCCGACCTGTCATACCAATCTGAAGCCCATCTAACCTACACTATTCCATGTACATCCATATGCTTGTCCAAGGACGACTTAAATGTACTTAAAGTTGGCTAATCTACTACCGTTGCAGGCAAAGCATTCCATACCATTACTACTCTGAGTAAAGAAACTACCTCTGACATCTGTCCGATGTCCATCACCCCTCACTTTAAAGCTATGCACCCTCGTGCTCGCCGTCACAATTCCTGGAAAAAGGCTCTCCCTGTCCACCCTAACTAACCCTCTGATTATCTTATATGTCTCTATTAAGTCACCTCTCAACCTTCTCCTCTCTAACGAGAAAGGCCTCAAGTCCCTCAGCCTTTCCTCGTAAGACCTACCCACCATACCAGGCAACATCCTACTAAATCTCCTCTGCACCCTTTCCAAAACTTGCACATCTTTCTTATAATGCGGTGACCAGAACTGTACACAATACACCAAGTGTGGCCATATCAGAGTTTTGTACAGCTGTAGCATACCCTCCTGGTTCTGGAACGCAATCCCTCTATTAATAAAAGCTAAAACACTGTATGCCTTCTTAACAACCCTGTCAACCTGGGTGGCAACTTTCAAGGATCTGTGTACCTGGAGACCGAGAGCTCTCTGCTCATCTGTACGACCAAGAATCTTACCATTAGCCCAATACTTTGCATTCCAGTTACTCCGACCAAAGTGAATCACCTCACACTTGTCCGCATTAAAGTCCATTTGCCACCTCTCAGCCCAGCTCTGCAGCTTATCTCTGTCTCTCTGTAACCTGCAACATCCTTCGTCACTATCCACAACTCCACCAACCTTAGTGTCGTCTGCAAATTTACTAACCCACCCTTCTACGCCCTCACCCAGGTCGTTTATAAAAATGACGAACAGCAGTGGACCCAACACCGACACTTGCGGTACACCAATGGTAACTGGACTCCAGAATGAACATTTCCCATCAACTACCACCCTCTGTCTTTTTTCAGCAAGCCAATTACTGATCCAAACTGCTATATCTCCCACAATCCCATTCCCCGCATTTTGTACAATAGCCTACTGTGGGGAAGATTATCGAACGCTTTGCTGATATCCATATACACCACATCAACCGGTTTACTTTCATCTACCTGTTTGGTCACATTTGCTTTAATGTCATACCTTGATATAAACCTGTGACAAAACAGTATTCAATAATTCCAGGAGTAATTACAGACAGGCAGTAAATGTGTCTCTGATCGAACAGTACTCACATTCTGAGAACAAAGTTAAAAATCACACAACACCAGGTTATAGTCCAACAGGTTTAATTGGAAGCACACTAGCTTTCGGACCGACGTTCCTTCATCAGGTGATTGTGGAGGGCTCGATCGTAACACAGAATTTAGAGCAAAAATTGAGTGTGATGTAACTGAAATTATACATTGAAAAACTGGTTGACTGTGAATCCTTTCATCTGTTAGAATGCAGTGATAGTTTCACTTCTTTCATGTGTAAATCACAAACCTTTTTGTTAAAAGTTGCATTCTCGGGTTAGCTGTTAACAATGGTGATAGCTAGACAATGTGTTGAACGTGCTGGCCCCCTGTGTTCTCTGTCTATGCCATGATATTTAGGTTGATTCTAATCTAAAAAGTGAGATAACAGAGTTTTACATAAATTCATGCAGTTTTTGAGCTCAGAGTTCTACATGAATGCATTCTGAGAATAGGTTGAGAGGAATAATAGTTTCTGGTTACTGATCCTGTTTGAGAATGGTGAAACAGTTTCTCTTGTAGATGTAGCATCAAACTGAAGTGCTGCTACTCCCACTCATTTCCAATTCACCGAGAGTCCAGTTGGATTTTTTTTTGTCATGGGAAACATTTCAACGGCCAGCCATGACACCGTGACCATCGCCACCCCAACCCACCCGTGGAAATGAGATGTTATGACTTTACGAAACAGGCCTCCTGATTCCTTTCTGGGATATTCGTCACAAAGGAGAGACTCTCTGTCAAGGTGGAAATCTGGACTTTCATTCGATCAGATGTGGATCACAACCAGTTACTTCCATATTCCGTCTCCACACCCCCCCCCCCCCCGCCCCCGAAAATGCTTATGGCATTTCACTGACCAACTAAAACAGGATCCATTTCTCCAACCTATTCGTCAATGCCCAGTTCAGAACAACAGTTTGTGCAGTCAGAGGGAATTAATATCAGGATATTGAGGGTTATGCAATTAGATGTCTCGGAATCCATAGCATGGAAAGAGGCCCATTCGCTCAAGGTGTCCATACTGATAATTTTTCACAATATAAGCTGGTCCCATTTTCCAGCATTTAGTCCATGTCCCTCCACTACTATCCATACACATGCCGCAATTCTTCTTAAGTAACAAGACATATTGGGAATGGAAAGGGGAAAGTTGCGATGTCGGAGAGAGTGGGATGTGTTGAAGGATAAAGGGTGAATATACAAACACATCAATAGGGAAGAGTAAGAATGCCATTCAGCTACACAAATTATCCATGTCATTCAATGAGAATGGCTAATGATTTTGAGCTTTGATCGCCAAACCCATATCCACTTTGTTTCGTCAACAGTCTAACTGTACCTTAAACATTTTCAATGTACTCCACTCCACCAACTTCTGAAAAATCAAATTCCAAACACATCTGCAATCTGTTCCTAAAGCAATGGCCGTGAACTCATTCTCAACTTATTATGCTCGCAATGGCCTTTCAACGCATCTCCACTCTCTTCTCCCAGCAATGTCCTGTGAACCCATTCTCACTGTGTTCTCCTCGCGAAAGTCTGTGCACCCATCCTACGATTCTTTCGTTGGAATGGCCTCTGAACCCATCCCACTGTGTTCTCCTAGCAACAGCCTTTGGCCACATCCCCCATCTACTCCCGTAACAACGGCCTTTGAACAGATTCTCACTCTCTTCACCAAGCAAAGACCAGTGAACCCACCACTACATTATTGCCTTAGCAATAGCCTGTAAAAGCATCGTCACTGTTCTCCTTGCAATCGCCTCTCATTCCAGCCTCACGCTGTTCCCTTCACAAACACCGATGATACAATCCCAACGCTCCTCCCTGAGCAACGGCCTGTGAGCACACCCCAACTCTGTTTCCCTTTCAACACACTGATGCTATATCCCCGTTGTTCTCCCAGGAACCCATTCCCACTTTACTCCCCAAGCAACTGACAAAGCCACATCCCAACTCTGTTGTCATAGAAACGTCAGTGAACCCATCCTCACTCTCCTCTCCCAGGAAGGGCTTGTTGCCCCATTCCCACACTGTTCCACTTGTTACAGCCTGCGACACGAACACCACACCTTTCAGCTATCAACGACCATTAACACAATTCCCGCTGTGTTCCCCTAGCGATGGACTGCACAAGTATTCCCATTCTGTGCTTTTAGAAACGGCCTCAATACCATCTTCATGCTGTTCACCTAGCACTGGCCTTTGAACGCAACCTCACTATGATCTCCGAGCGTCCCGAGTGGTGGGAGAGTTTGTGGGGGCTCAGCGTGATTGTGCGTAAGTGTGCAATAGAGATAACAGGACAGTGGGTCAGTGTCCGGGGCAGTAGTGAGGCAAATGCAGGAATGTGGGCAGGATAGGTGAGGCAATGTGCGGGGAAGTCAGGATGCTGGTTGAGGGTATGTGGGGCAGTGAGCATGTCAGTGTGTGGGCGAGTTTGTGGAGGCGTGAGCGCGATGGTTTTATAGTGTATTAGGTAGTGAGATTAACGGTGGTCGAGGAGGCAGAGGAGTGAGCGTGACAGTGGGTGTGAAGTTGACAGTGGGAGGAGTGTGTGGGGGACTGAGCAGAACAGTTGGGAGTGTGGGGGAGTGACTGTTGCGGTGGTAGCATATGCAGTGAAGTAAGCGTGATGGTGGGCGCAATTGCGATGGTCTGAGGGTGATGGTGAGGGGGTGTGGCGGGAGTGAGCGTGACAGTGGTAGAGTGTGCGAGGGAGTGTGCATGGAAGTGGCATAGTGTGTGGGTGAGGGAGCGTGATGGTGTGGGATTGTGTGGGGGAGTAAGGGCGACGGTCAGGAGTGTGTCAGGGAGTGAAGTTGATGTTGGGGAGTCTGCGGGGAGGTTAGTGCAATGGAAGGGTGTGTGCGAGGGAGTGAGTGAGATGGTGGTTTAGTTAAAGGGGAGAAACAGTTTCGGCCCAACGTCCAGGTTGACAGAAGGGGAGAGAACGAACGTCGAACTCAGGTGTTGGGTTTAAGTTACTCTGTACTTGCTTTCACTTCTGATGATCTTCACCCTGCCCCATTCTCCTTCAGTTTCCCTCTCTCGCACTATTTGCATCTCCCAATATCTCTCTCACTGTTTTAAGTCACGCTTGTGTTTCATTACAGGGTGATGAGTGGACAGGTTTTTGCTCGGAGAGCACAGTGTGTATTGGCACCACTATCCATTGCTCATGGAATAGAGTGGAGATGGGATCACAGGCCATTGATCAGCCTACAGAGTGGAATTGGGTCACCAGCTAAGGTAACAGACTGGGTTTCTGGTTACAAGTCGTGTCTAGAGCCACAGGTAGAGGTTGAAGTTACAGGTCATTGCTCGGAGAACAGAGCAGGGACAAGTTCACAGACCGTTGCTCAGGAAGAGTGTTGGAATAGGATCACAGGCTTTTTGTCGGGAAGTAGAGTGTGTATGGGTAATAACTCGGTGCAAGGGGAATAGTTTGGGTATGGATTCACAGTCTGTTACAAGGAGTGCCGGGTTGGGATTTGGTAACAGGCTTTGCTTGTGGGAACACATTAGTAATGTGTTCCACAAGCAAAGCCTGTTACCAAATCCCGACCCGGCACTCCTTGTAACAGACTGTGAATCCATACCCAACATTAGTAATGTGTTCACTGTATGTTGCAAGTTCAGCAGCGTGTGGATGGGTTCGGACGCCGTTGGGAGTGGGACAAAGTCGGAAATGCTACAGAGACCGTTACTTGGGGAACAGAGTAGAGATAGATTGTCATACTGTTGCTGGGAGAACGGTGTGGGGGTGGGTTCTAACGCCTTTCATTTAGAAGAGAGAGGGAATGGGTTCAAGGGCCGTTGCTAGGTAAACAGAATGCGGAAGGTGTCACGGGCTATGGCAAGGGAACAGACCAGGGATGGGTTCACAGGCTATTGCGAGGAGAACAGATTGGGGATGGGATCAGAGTCCATTGCTTGGACAACAGATTGGTGAAGCGTTCACCGGCGTTTGCTTGGGGAACAAGGTGGGGATTGTGTCACTAGCGTTTGTGAGGAGAACAGTTGGGGATTGGGTCACAAGACGTTGCTACGGAAGCAGACTGGTGATGGATGCACAGGTGCTTTAGACAACAAATTGCCGATGAGTTGAAAGGCTGTTGCCAGTAGTAAAGAGTCGGAACGGGGTCACAGGTAGTTGCTCGGAGAACAGAGCAATGACAGTCATGGGCAGTTGCTAGGAGAACGGTGTGGTGATGGAGTCAGAGGATGTTCCGAGGGGCACACTGTGGCGATGTGTTCAGAGGCCGCTACTAGGACAAAAGAGTGGGGATGGGGTCACAGACATTTGCTGCGGGAACAGAGCGAAGATTGGGTCACTGGCTCGTGCTAGGACAACAGATTGGGGATGGGTTCAGAGACCGTTTCTGGTAGGACAGAGTGAGGATGCTATCGCCGTCCATTGTTGGGGAAACAGAGTGAGGATGAGTTCACAGGTGCTTGCTCGGGGAACAGAGTGAGGATGGGGTCACTGGCGATTGCTAGGAGAATAGAGCAGGAATTGGGTCACATGACTTGGCTGGAAGAAACGAGTAAAGGGATTGAGGATGGGATTAGCGGCCATTGTTACAAGAATAAAGTGCAGATACTTGCTCAGGTCGCTTCTAGGGGAATAAAGTGGTGATGACTTCAGAGGTCATTGCTTCAATAACAGATTGGGGATGTTTCATCAGTCATCGTTCGTGAAACAGTGTGGGAATGGAGTCATTGGCTGCTGTTAGGAGTACAGAGTTGGGATGCGTTGAGCGGTCGTGAATATTGGAGCAAACACATACTGCGAATGCCTTTACAGGTCCTTGCGCGGAAAACAGAGCAGAGACAGAATCAAATGATGTTGCTCAGGAATCAAGGTGTCAATGGGTTCACAGGCTGTTGTTGGGAACATAGAGTTAGAACCTATTACAGGCCTTTGCTCAGGGAACAGACACTCTCACCATCAAGCCTACTCCCCCACCTTGACGCTCACTCCCCCTCACTCTCCCCAACTGTCAATATCAATCCATCACAAACTTCTCAACCATTATGCTTTGCTGTTGTCACATCCACTGCGTCAGTCATTTCCCAACATATTACCCAACGTCATGCTCACTCATGCACAAAATACCAACATCAATCTCACGGCACCACAAACGTCCCCGCTGTCACGCTGATACTATCACACATTCCCCTGTCAACAAACTCATTCCTCTACAGTCCTACACCGTCGCACTCACTACCCTATGCACACTCCAACTATTAGACTCAGATCCCTATGCACTCCCACACTGACTCTCCCGCATAGCCCTCCGTTGGCACACTCACTCCCTCACAACATTCCCCACTGACACGTTTGCTAACCCTCATGCAAACCCATCGTCATGCTCAGTCTCCTGTGCACACAATCGCCATCGTGCTTACTCCCCTCCTTGCACCCCAACTGCCATGCGCCCTCCCCCTCACTCTCACTCAAAATTGCACACACTCCCCTGTACACTCCCACACCATCACACTCGCTTCCCCACACGCTGCCTCAATGTCAGTCTTACACCGCTACACACTTGACCACCTCTACGCCGAATCCTCCGCTCACTCCCCCGCTGTAAAACTCACGCCTCTGCACAGTCCCACATTGTCGTACTCACTATCCGAATGTCAAACTGATTCCCTCCAAGACTACAACACTATCAGGCTCACTTTCTCGCGCACGCCCGACCATCACACTCACTTCCCCACATATTCCCCTGCCGTCACACTCACTCTCCTGCGCAATTCCCTGCCATTAAACTCAAGCTCATGCATCCACCCGCACATCACACAATGTCCTCCGTGCGCTCACCCATAGTCACAGTCATGCCCCCGATCTCTCTCCTACAGTCAAACTCGCTCCTCTGCAGACTCCCACACCATCATGCTCACTCCTTGCATACTCCTCCACTGTTACTTTTACTCACCCACAATCACCCCGTGTGCTGCCCCACGATCATGCCCACACTTCCACACTCCACCACCATTATGCACAGTTCGCCAAACTCACCTCGATCGTTATTCTATCTCTCCCACACACTCCCACGCCATCACACCCACTCTCTACACTCTCCCCAGCCACACTCACTCCCCAAAAAGCTCACCCATCGTTAACCTCACACCGATACGCTTTCTCTCCATCGTGCTGACTAACCATGCACTCCCGTACTGTCAAGCTCAATGTCGTCCAACGCTGTCACACTCACTCTCCCATGCACGTCCCCACCGTCAAACTGACTCCCCCACACACTCCCACAACATCAGGCTCCTTTCCCTTCAAATTCCCCACTGAATTACTCACTCCCCTGCACACTCCACAACCGTTGCACTCACTCCATCACGCATACAGCCACAGTCACACTCATTCTCCCGTGCACATCCCTGCCGCCAAACACACTCCCTGAAACGTCACTCACCAAGATGCTCCCTGCCCACATACCCCCGCACTTAATTTCACTCTCCCACCATCATCTCCACTCCCCCTGCACTGCCCTACCATTACCCTCACACCGCTAGAATCACCCCCAACACAATGCTCAGTTCCCATCATACAACTTGACCGTGATGTTCACTCCCCCACGCAGTGCACACACCGTCACATTCTCTCCCCACAACAAACCACCACCTGCACACTCACTCTCACACATAATCCCCAGTGTCAACCTCACGCCGCCATACATTTCCCCAACATCACACTGACTCCTCCCTAAACTTCCACCCTATCATGCTGACTCCCAGCACACTCCGCCACTGTCATGCTCACTCCTGCACACACTGCTCCACCGTCACACTCATTCCTCTTACACTCCCACATTGTCACATTCACTCCACAACAGCCTCCCTCAACGTCAACCTCAGGACGCCACACATTTCTACGCCATCACACTCACACCACCTGTCTTCAAACTCACCCGCCCACACAATGCTACACCATCACACCCACTCCCCGCAACTCGCCCACCATCACGCTCACAACCCACTGTGGTGCTCACGGCTACATACTCCCACACCTTCACCCTAATTCCCATGCCCACTGCCCCCTTCAAATTCACTGGCATGCACAGTCCCTCATGATCGCAATCACTCCCCCACGTACTTTCCCTTCATAAAATGCACTCCCTTGCGCAGTTCCAAACTGCTACACAGTCTCCTCCATGCAATGACCCATAGTCATACTCATGCCCCGACCTCTCCGCTTTGTCAAATTCCCTCGTCTGCACACTCCCCACACACTCACACCTTTGTTACTTTCACTCAAACACCATCTGCCACGCTCTGTGCACTGCGGCACCAGCGCGCTTACACCGCTACACTCTCTTCATTCATCATGCTCAGTTCCCGCACACTCCTCGATCGTCATGCCCACATCCCCACAAACTCCCACACCGTCATACTCACTCACTATACTCTACCCGCCGTCACACTCGTTCTCCCACACACTCTGCAAGTGGCAAACTCATGCCTCCACGCACTTCCCCATGTCACCCTGACTCCCTCCCTCGCTCCCGCACTATCAAACCCCACTGCCTAACACAGTCGAACATCGCCACACACACACCAGAAACACTCCCCCACTGTGAAAATGACTCCCCCCACACACCATCATCATCATCAGGTTCACTTCCCGCACACTCCCCCACTGCATTGCTCAGTCCCCCGCACACTCACCAACCGCTGGACTCACTCCATCACGCACTCCCCTAAAATCATACTCACTCTCTCACGCACTTCCCAGTCATCAAACTTACTCCCTGCACAGTCCCTCACCGTCACACAGTCTGTTCCATGCATTCACCCATTATAACACTCATGCATCTCATCTCTCCCTCACTGTCAAACTCCCTCCTCTGCACACTCGCTCACCATGATGATCACTCCCTACACACGCCCCCACTGTTACCTTCACTCTCCCACCATCATGCTCACTCTTTGCAAACTGCTTCCACTTCACCCTCACACAGCAGCAGTCTACCAACCATTATGCTCATATACCGTCACCCTCACTCACCCACGCCCTCACACACTGTGACATTCACTCTCTACTGTCTCCCCACCGTCACACTCATTCCCCACCGACTGCCCCATTGTCCTGTTCACTCCTTTGCATCATCCCGAACCATCACATTCCCGCACACTCCCCCCACCACCACGCTCACTTCCCCATCACTCTCCCACCAAACTGCTTATACCCCAGTTTGGTGTATAACTGCCATGAGCACTGGCCATCGAATTCCTGCCCAGTTGATCCCGATAAATTGCCTGTGTCCCCATACCCACTCTGTTTCCTTAGTAAATGACACTATGTCACACACGAACTGTTCGATGTGTAATCGACTGTTGTCCCATCCATACTTGTTTGCCCCAGCCAAAACCTGTGTTCCTACATCACACTTACCCTCGAGTAACGCGCGGTGTTCTCACTCTAACTGTGTCCTCTCGCAACAGCATTTGGACCAATGCACATATTGTGTTGCCAAGCAACGGCGTTCGGCCCAAGCCCCGTACTATGCTCTGGAGCAACTATCTTCAGCTCCAAACTCTCCCTCTGTTCCCCTAACAACGACCTAAGTCTCAACAAACCTACATGTTCCCCGTGCAACATCCTAAAGCTCAGCAACTTCCTCTGTTACCTGAGCAACAGCCTGAAACTCCACACTCCCCCTCTCTTCCACGAGCAAAGGCGTGAAGCTGTAACATTCTCCTCTGTTCGCCTAACACCGGCCTGAAGCTCCATACCCCGCCTCTGTTAGCTCAGAAATTTAAGGTGAGACGTGATCCAAAGAAGAGATGTTTGGAAAGAGGGAAATTGGGATTTAGAGATTCAAGCCGGAGAGAGAGTGAAAAAATAATAAGGAATGGAGGGCAGTGAAATGGAGTGTGGAAATGGAAAGGGCAAGAGAGAATGAAAGATAGAGCCAGAGGGGCAGTGTGAGAATGAGAGGGAGATGTGGAGGAAGCAGGACAAAGGGACGGAGATGAATTCGGCCAAACGACGGGGCAGAGTTGGAAACCTCGTGGTTAAAGCAAGGGCAGAGTGACGGAAACCCAACTGCTCTGCTCCACTGCTGTGCTTTCCCCTCTCCTGAAGACCAGGACTTGGGGCTGTGTCTGTCACTCTCCAGTTCCGTTTCAACACAAAGAGAAACAACAAAAAAATTCACTCAGCTCTTTGGCACATTTTAATGAACATTTTTATTCTTTACAAATTGAAGTGATAGATGCAGACACTGGGATGGTGCCTTTTCTACTGACCCTTGAATTGAGAGAAACATTAAAACGTGTCCTTGTGTGATAAGACGGGACAAACCAGTCAGTTGCCATAGCGACAGTCTGCTCCATCGCTGAAACACTGAACTGAAACGAGAAAACCCCGGATGGATTGATTAATGAGGGAATTTGATGGATGGATGGATTTGGGTGAAGGGATATTTCAGCACATTCTTCAGCTGCTGCCTGAACTTAGTCTGGGTCACGGCATAAATCGCGGTATTTGTGCAGCAACTGAGGAGCTGCAGCATGAAGCCGAATTCCCGAACAACGGGATGGATATATGCAGGATAATCCGCAATAAACCGCATCCGGTACCATATAGAAAACGCCATTAACATTGACCATAACAGGATGAAATTGGCCGAGATCACAAATAGTAAAATGATGGATTTTTTTCGGTTTCTCATTTCTGTGTCACATTGAACGTCCCCTTTAGTGTGAGCGCGGAGTCTCCTGCGGGCTCTGCTGGTCACTAAAATATCTCTGACGGTGAAAACATTGAGCAACAGAATCAGGAGAAAAGGGAGAGCTGGAGTTAAAATGTTGTGGAGGAACTCTATTGTGCCCCACACACTGGAGTATACAACATCATCTGTTATATCACAAAACCAGGGGACGTTCCTCAGTGTATACCGAGCTGAGAGCATAAAATACCAGAAAATGTTCTTTAAAAAGCTCAGAACAGTCACTGCTCCCAGAACCACAACCGCCGTTTCCACACTGCAATATTTACTTTTCAGCTTCTGGCAACAGATGGCCACAAACCGATCAAAGGTGAAAGTGACGGTAAACCAGACAGAACAGTCAGTGGCTGCATAGAGCAGGACGGCGTGGATATTACACACGGGGATGGAGTCCTTCAGGAAATAAAGCTGTTCCCGATAAACAATGGGAATGTGTCTCAATATCAGGTCGAAGATAATGACCAGTAGATCAGCTACTGCCATGGCCCCGAGGTAATGCCTGACACATGGAGACAAACCACAATCTTTACAAAGCAGGACGTAGACCGTCACTATGTTAACTGTGTGGAAGGAAACGAAACAAATTATACATCAGCCCGGAGGAACATGTAACAGTTTTATTGAGGAACCAGTGACATTTTTAAATGTGTCAATTTATTCAGAGATTTATTAAATTAATTGCAGCCGAAATAACAAATGGGAAAGTCTGAATTATTAACAAAATGCGTCATAAAACAAAAGAAACCCCCTTTCCCAAATAGACACATCCATCATAACTGATGTGTTTCCGAACGTTATCACTTGAGAGCAGGCACACGTCACACCAGATCACTCGAGAGCTGGCACACGTCACACTAGATCACTCGAGAGCAGGCACACGTCACTTCTATACAGGTCGTAATATAGAGGCTGAAAACGTTGCTGTTCTGAAGGATTCTCTACCAGTTCCTTGAAAAAGAACGGGGAAAGGAACTTTCTGTCTTTTGCCTTAAATAGTGGTCAATCATCTGTAGTAAAGAAATGTAAATGCAGGGAAAACAATACAGTTCGCACAATATCTCGGTCATTTAATGTAAGATCCTCTTTTACAATCAGACAGCTATCATCCCTTATTCCGAGATCTCCCCATCCCCATTTCAGTATTATATAACATTCCCAGCTGTAAAATGTTCTGGATATTCAGTTTCCCAACTCGGTCACTCTGTCACCAGGTCTGTCTAAAGCCATTAAATCATATCTATTTCTTACAACGTACGCACTGAATTCCTATGTGTTTTCAGAATACAATCCATATTCCTATAGAGTGCCATTGAATCAGCTTTTTAAACCATTATTCCCTGATCCATTGTCACTTTTATTCCTCATATTGACTCGGACAAGAAGCAGTCTGACGTCGTCGTACAACAAAATCAGACCTGGCAGGTCATGTTTCATATACCATCCCTGTGCATATTGTGTCCCATCGGCAGGACAGACTTACCCGGTGATATGCAGTCAGGAATGGAGTTACCCTGCAATTGCTCAACAAAGATTCCAGAAACCGAGAAATCACATTTCAAACATGTTCAAGAAACTCGCCCGATTTTCGACATCTACTTCCATGCAAACGATCCCTTGTTAATAACTCAGTTCCTCTCGATTTTGAAAACATATCGGAAGGAACACTGAGGATGAAAAGGAAACAGACGTACTTTGGGTGTGGTACTTCATTGACCATCACCAGAAGTGTCTCCACAGACCCACCACAAACTGAACAGGGCGAGGAAACAAACACACAGCAGCCAGACTGTGGGAAGTGATGGGCGAATCAACAAGAGAATCACAACAAACTACTTGTCACCGGTATATCTGTCCTCACAATATTGATAGGGGCACCCGGCACACAGTCATGGTGCAGGGTAAGTCTCAGCCTTATATTGAAGATACTGCCGACTATGTTATGTGGCATTAGCTCTTGTGAAGTAGGACAAATGGAAAAAGCAAATGGAAACTGGGCATGCACGAGGCACTCTCGGCTATCACCAGCTGCAGCATTAATGGTCTTCCATCCATAACGTTCACTGATGGTTCCAAAATAATCAGCACCAATCACTACTACACCTATACTGGAACAATCTATTCAACCAATAAAGAGACTTAAACTGAAACAGAATTAGGCTATTCAGCCATTCCAGGCTGTTACTCAGCAATTAGAGCAGATCCTTTCATCTCTCCTGCCTGTTACACAGGAAATGGAAGGGAACATTCAGCCTTTGGCAGCTGCTACATAGGAATACGGGGAGGATCCTTACTCAGCCCGAAGCAAGGTTGATATAGAGATAGAAAATGAAAATGTTGGCGATGAAGATACAGTGATACTTGCATCTAGACTAAAAGAGATTGAGGTTCACAAGGAAGAGGTATTAGAAATACTGCAGAGTGTGAAAATAGACATTTCCCCTGGACCGGATGGGAACTATCCTAGGATCCTCTGGGAAGCAAGGGAAGAGATTGCCGAGCCTTTGGCATTGATCATCAAATCGTCATTGTCTACAGGAATAGTGCCTGAGGACTGGAGGACAGCATATGTGGTTCCCTTGTTCAAAACGTGTAGTAGAGACAACCCTGGTAATTACAGACCAGTGAGTCTCACTTCAGTTGTTGGTAAAGTGTTGGAAAAGGTTATACGAGATAGGATTTATAACCATCTAGAAAAGAATAATCTGGTCAGGGACAGTCAGCACGGTTTTGTGAAGGGTAGATCGTGCCTAATGAATCTTATTGAGTTTTTTGATGAGAGTAGATGAGAGTAAACCGGTTGATGTGGTGTATATGGATTTCAGCAAGGCGTTCGATAAGGTTCCCCACAGTAGGCTATTATACAAAATACAGAGGAATGGGATTGTGGGAGACATAGCAGTTTGGATCAGTAATTGGCTTGCTGAAAGAAAACAGAGGGTTGTAGTTGATGTAACATGTTCATCTTGGTGTCCAATTACTAGCGGCTTACTGCAATGGTCGGTGTTGGGTCCACTGCTGTTCGTCATTTTTATAAATGACCTGGATGAGGGCTTAGAAGGGTGGGTTCATAAATTTGCGGACGACACTAAGGTCGGTGGAGTTGTGGACAGTGACGAAGGATGGAGTAGGTTACAGAGAGACATAGATAGGATGCAGAGCTGGGCTGAGAGTTTAATGTGGACAAGTGTGAGGTGATACACTTTGGACGTAGTAATCGGAATGCAAAGTACTGGGCTAATGGTAAGATTATTGGGAGTGCAGATGAGTAGAGAGATCTCGGTGTCCACGTACACAGATCCCTGAAAGTTGCCACCAAGATTGACAGGGTTGTTAAGAAGGCTTACAGTGTTTTGGCCTTTATTAATAGAGGGATTGAGTTCCGAAACCAGGAGGTTATGCTGCAACTGTACAAAGCTTTGGTATAGCCAGACTTGGAGTATTGTGTACAGCTCTGGTCACCGCATTATAAGAAGGATGTGGAAGCCTTGGAAAGGGTGCAGAGGATATTTACTAGGATGTTGCCTGGTATAGAAGGAATGTCTTACGAGGAAAGGCTAAGGGCCTTGAGGCTGTTCTCATTAGAGAGGAGAAGGTTGAGAGGTGACTTAATAGAGACATACAAGATAATCAGAGGGTTAGATAGGGTGGACAGGGAAAGTCTTTTTCCAAGCGTGGGGACGGCAAACACGAGGGGATACAACTTTAAAGTGAGGGGAGATAGATATAAGATAGATGTCAGAGTAGTTTCTTCACTCAGAGAGTAGTAAGGGTATGGAATGCTTTGACTGCAACGGTAGTAGATTCGCCAAGTTTAAGGGCATTTAAATCGTCATTGGACAGGCAAATGGACATACATGGAATAGTGTAGTTGGTATGGGCTTCAGATTAGTATGACAGGGCGGCGCAACATCGCGGGCCGAAGGGCCTGTACTGCGCTGTAATGTTCTATGTTCTGTAATTTAGTCTTTATCAACTTCACAGAAACTAACGCCTGGGGAGGCAAAGTGATCAGCCCTAGGGTCATAACTATTTGCAATTTTTCTCAAAGGTTTCGATAACTGGAGCAAAAGTATTCAAAATAAATTCGTCAATGACGCTAAAATAGGTAGGAAATGAACTTGACAACAAGAGGTAGAGAGACGGTAGTCGATAAGCAATGGACAGTAATTTCACAGATGTGATGTTACGTAGGTAACTATGAACCTTTGAATATTTCAGGAAGTCTAAAAGGCTGCAGGTTATATCAACGGAAAAATTACAGGATTTAGTGATACAGTGTGCACTGGAGGGTTCACTCTGGCACGTTCCGACATTGCAAGTTTTGCTCCATGATGGTCTGCTCCCTGATGCTCCCCGCGGCCATATTACACACAGTGCACGAAGAATATTTTGTTAAAAATCACACATCACCAGGTTATAGTCCAACAGGTTTAATTAGACTATAACCTGGTGATTCCGGAGCATTGCTCCGAAAGCTAGTGTGCTTCCAATTAAACCTGTTGGACTATAACCTGGTGTTGTGTGATTTTTAACTTTGTACACCCCAGTCCAACACCGGCATCTCCGAATCAAGAATATTTTGATGTGATCAGTTGGCAGTGGGGAGCTGTGAGGGCGAGCGTATTTTGAATCATCTTTCTAAGGGATGGCTTTTATCCACGAGACCATTCTTTCTTTCTTTGTGGAGACCCGAAGATGATGGGAACGGCTGACTGTTTCTGAACAAAGAGGCTGTGGTAGCTGACAGAACACTGGGTATTCAGTAACATGATGCACTGCGCAAGGTTACACTACAACAGTAATGGACAGACGAAGAGTTCAATCGCAAGAATTAGACCATGAAATAAATGCATTGCCAGATCAACTGACACGGTTACTTATATCACGTTATCAATTTACCTCGCAGAACTAGCACAGATACCATAAATTGAGAGGAGACATCTGTTCAGCGTAGAGCATTATGTAGACCAAACTCTGCTCTGTCCAACCAAGCAATTTGCTCAGAATCCAACACTGTGCAGACAACACCAGTGCATAGTTCTCCCAACTCGGTCTAGATATCAGTCCAGCACGGGGCACTATGCATACAACAGCAGTACGCTCATTTAGCAGGGCGACATATCTGTCCAGCACCGGGAGCAGTGCAGACCACAGCGGTAGAATTGCATCCAGGCCGCTGTGAGTGAAGCACTTTTGAAGAGGTTGAGATGAATTTTATTGTATTTTCCCTGCCTTTGAATGTATTTTGATCTACTCTTCCAAATTATGTTGAGAATGCATTGTAAAGTCCAGGACCAGGCACACAACCAGCATACGGGATAGCAACGGAAGCCCAACTTGGTCTGGAAACTCAGCTCGGTGTTTGCACAGGTGTATAGTCTGTAAGTCGAGTATTTTCCTTTTTATTTCTTTTTTATTCTTGCACTGGACAATCATTTAGTATTCTTCCAAATGAGTACTAAATGATTAAGTACCTGAACCGAGGAATAAAATCTCTACAGTGTGGAAATAGGCACTTCAGCTCAACAAGTTCACGCCGACTTCCAAAATTATCCTCCCAGTAGTTCTATTAGTTTTAAAATAATTCTGGAAAACGAAAGACCTGGTCATCATTTCTTTCCTTGTGCATCAGAGGCTGAGCAGTGACCTTTCAGAGGTTTACAAAATCAGTAGGAGCATGGATAGGATGAATAGCAAAAGTCTGTTCCCCAGTGTGGAGGTGTCCAATAACCAGTGAGCATCGTATTAATGTGAGAGAGAAAAGATTTAAAAGAAATCTAAGATGCAGCTGTTGATCAAAGAGAGTAGCGTGCATTTGTAACGAACTGTCAAATAAAGTGGAGGAGGCAAGTATAATTACAATTTTTGACAGACAAATAGATGACTAAATGAATAGGAAATGTTGAGAGGGGTAAGAGCCAAAGGAAGGTAATTAGGACGAGGTCAGTTTAGTAAATCTGGTGAACATGGACAAAGGGTCTGTTTGCATATTGCATGACTCTAAGAGTCCATAATTCTATAAATGCGCTTTCAACACCAATTATACATTGCACTAAATTCATTACCATGTCAAAAATACTCTGTGAACATTTTCTATGATCAAATTCCCTGAACTTGCTTGAATAGAGAGTTCCTGATATTGATGTCGTTCTGTAGACAACAGCAGCAGCAGAAGCAGAACTGGAATCAACCATAATCTGTAACTTTATGACTTGGATAATCCCTCAGTCTACGATGACCGCCAGACCGTTCTATGGTTCAGTGACGAGTGTCGGTGAACATGCCAGGGTCAGAACCACGTGTCCCTAAAACTAATGACATACCAGTAAAACTTCCATGCTGGATGGCTTTCATTCTAAACAGCAGAACTAACATCTGACAGAGAAGAAAAAATGATCACAAGATCAACAGGTGAGATCTAAACTCAGTAGTTCTGCCACATCCAGATGATTGAACAACTGGAGGAAAAGGTTTCACAAACATCACAGTCCTAAATAATGGACCAGTTCTACACATTAATGTAAAAGACAAAGAGAAATACATTTGCACAATCCTCAGCCAGAAGTGAGAAGCGGATGATCCACGTCATGGTGCTCACAGAATCACAGATGTCAGTCTACAACCAATTTGATTCGCTGCACGTGATATCAAGACACCGCGGAACATAATAAGTTTTCCAGACTGAAGGGCTGTGACCAGGGTGTTCGGTCCAAGAGTTTTCGTCTTTTATAAAAGCGATTTGGATATGAGCATCAGAGGTATAGCTAGTAATTTGAAAATGGCACCAAGTTTGGAGACACAGTGGACAGGGAAGAAGGTTCCCTCAGCTTACAGCGTGATCTTGATCAGCTGGGCCAATGGACTGAGGAATGGCAGATGGAGTTTAATTTAAATAAACGCGAGGTGTGGCATTTTGGAAAAACAATTCTTAGCAGGACTTCTACATTTATTACCCCGTATAAAATCGGTAGTAGGGATATTCCAGGTAACTACAGACCAGTAAGCCTGTTGTCAATTTTGAGAAGATTGCTGAAGAAGGTACTGAGGAATAAAATTTATTTATGTTTGGAAAAGAATGACCTTATCAGTGATAGGCAACATGGTTTTGTGTGAGGCAGTTCGTGCCATACCAACTTAATGGAGTTCTTTGAGGAAGTGATCAAGTTGATGGAAGGGCTGTAGATGACATATACCCGGACTTTAGTGGGCATTTGATAAGGTTCCTCATGGTAAACTCATGGAGAAAGTGAATTCACATGGTCTGCAGAATGTTCTCGCTAAGTGAATAAAGAACTTGTTGAGCAACAGTAGAGAGGGAATAGTAGTGAAGTAAAGTTTTATTCTGGAGTGGACTATACTGTAAACAAAAACGTTGATGAGCAGAGAGATCTGGGACTTCAGATCCGTTGTACCCTGAAGGTGGCTGCACAGGTGGATAGAGTGGTCGAGAAGCCATATGGTATGCTTACATTAATCGGACTGGGTATTGAGTATAAGAACTGACAGTTGATGTTAAAATTGTACAAGATTTTGTTTCAGCCGCATTTAGTAAATACTGTATGCACTTCTGGTCGCCACATTACAGAAAGGATGTGGGCACTTTAGAGAGGGTGCAGAGAAGGTTTACAAGGATGTTGTCTGGTACGGAAGGTGCGAGCAATGAAGACAGGTTGAGTAGGTTAGAATTGTTTTCATCAGAAAAAAAAAGAGATTGGGGGGTGACATGATTGAGGTTTAAAAAATCATGAAGTGTATAGAGATAGAGATAAGTGTAGCTTTCCCCCAGGGTGAGGGATTCAGTAACGAGAGATCACATATTCAAGGCGAGAGGTGAAAAGTTTAAGGGGGATACACACAAAAAGTACGCTATGCAGATAGTGGCAGGTTCCAGGAAAGTGTTGACTGCAGAGGTAATAAAGGCAGACATGGTCGAGTCATTTAAGATGTGTCTGGACAGATGGATGAGTAGGTGGGGAGCAGAGGGATAGAGATGCTTAGGAATTGGGCGACAGGTTTGAGAGTTGAAGTGAATCGGCTGAGGCTTGGAGGGTTGACGGGACTGTTCCCGGGCAGTAAATTTTCTTTATTCTTTGTTTTTTTAAATTATAAGGTTCTTGGGAGTGTTGTTGAACAAAGAGACCTTGGAGTGCAGGTTCATAACTCAGTGAAACTAGTCATGCAGGTAGATAGTTTAATGAAGAAGGCGTTTGGTATGCTTTCTATTTTTGGTCACAGCATTGAGTATTGTAGTTGGGAGGTCGTGTTGTGGCCGTACAGGATTTTGGTTCGGACACGTTTGGAATATTGCGTACAATTCTGGACTCTTTCCTATCAGAAGGATGTTGTGACTTTGAAAGGTTTCACAAAATATTTACAACGATATGGCCTGGGTTGGACTATTTCAGCCATCGGAAGAGGCAGAAAAAGCTTGGACTATTTTCCCTGGAGGGTCGAAGGCTGTGAGGTGACCAAATAGAGGTTTATAAAAGCATGAGGGACATGGATAGGATAAATAGACAAAGTATTTTTCATGGGGTGGGGTAGTGCAGAATGAGAAGACATAGGTTGAGTGTGGGGGAAAGATAAAAAATGGACCTAAGGGGCAACGTTTTTGATGCAGGGGGTGGGTCATGCGTGGAATATGCTATCAAAGGAAGTGGTGGAGGCATGTACAATTGCAAAATTTAAGAGGCGTCTAGATGAGTATACGACTAGGAAGGGGTGGCAGAGTCGCTCCGTCGTTAGCACTGCAGCCTCACAACACCAGGGTCCCAGGTTCGATTCCAGCTTCGGGCGACTGTCTGTGTGGAGTGTTCACATTTTCCCCACAGTCAAAAGATGTGCAGGTTAGGTGAATTGGCTATGCTAAATTGTTCATAGTGTTAAGTGCATTAGTCAGAGGAGGGTGGGTTACTCTTCGGATGGTCGGTGTCGACTGGTTGCGCCGAAGGTCCTGTTTCCACACTGTAGGGAATGTAAAAAAGAGGGTTTCGAGAATTATCCACAAAGGGCTGGGAATTGAGAGTAAATTAGGTTGAGATATCTGGTCATCATGGCTGAGTTGGACTGAAGGGTCTGTTTTCGTGCTGCAATCTCTATGCTTCTGTGACTCTATACGACAATGGCAATGCTCCATGACACCATTCCTGTAACAGGACTGAAGGCTTGCGATGCACAATAAGTCGTGTCCCTGGCGAATCTGTTTCATTGCAGCTCCAACTCTGACATCTCCCTGGCATGGAACATAGAATATCGAAAGCTTCAGCGCAGTAGAAACTCTTCTGCCCTTGACTTGGCGCCGACCTTTGAAATTAATCTGATGCCCATCTAACCTGCACCATTACCTTCATTGTCCATACCTGTGTCTAATGCTCATTTAAATGCCCTTAACGTCGGCGAGTCTACTACTGCAGAAGACATGCCACTACTTCTCTCTGAGTGAAGAAACGACCCCTGATATCCTTGCGGCACACCACTGATAACTGAGCTCCAGGATGAACATTTCGCATCAACCACCACATTCTGGCATCTTTCAGCGAACCAATGCCTGATCCAAGCCGCTAAATCGCCTTCAATCCAGAAACTCCAAATGTTTTTCAATAGCCTACTATGTGGAACCTTAACAAACGCTTTACCGAAGCCGATATACAAAACATCCACCGCCTTACCTTCATTCACCTGTTTTGTTACTTTCTCGAAGAATTCAGTAAGATTAGTGAGGCTCGACATACTCTTCACAAAACCGTGTTGACTATCCCGAATTATTCCTTTCCAGATGATTATAAATCCTATCCCAAAAACCTTTTCCACCAACCAACAACCGAAGTGAGGCTCACTGGCCTATATTTACCAGGGTTTAACTGACTCCACTTCTTAAACAAAGGAACAAAATTTGTTCTCCTCCAGTATTCATGCACGATTCCTCTCGACATTGATGACATAACGATCAAAGCTAAGGTCTGCGCAATCTCCTCCTTGGCTTGCCAGCGAATCCGAGTATACACCTCTCAGGAAGGAAAGTCGGAGCCATCGTTTACTAAATAGGTTGAAGCTCCTGTCAAAAGGAAGACGAAGGGTAAATCCCATCCGCCTCAAGGGTCTTATCGATTTTCAGATTTTCTAGAATTGCAATATTTCTTCTTTGTTAATCACAGTCCGATTTAATCTTGAAGCCTACATCTCCGTATTCTCATTAACATTGAACTTTTCCAGTGAGAATACTGAAGAAAAATATTAATTAAGAGCTGCCCCTCTGTCCTCAGATTTCACAAAGAACTTTCCACTACCACCATTTGATTGGTGGCCCTATTCTTACTCTCGACATTCTTTTATTCCTGATATACCAATAGGAGGCGTGAGGGTTTTCCTTGATTCTGTCCGCCAATAAATTCTCATTTTCTTTCCTGGTTCTTCTTATCTCTCTCTTCAGATCTTTTCTGGTGAGCACAGAACTTTCAAGCTCCCTATTTGAGCATTCACGTCTCATCCTCACATAAGCCTTCGTCTTCCTCTTGACAAGAGCTTCAACCTCTTTAGTAAACCATGGCTCCGTGACTGTGAAACTATTTCGCTTCCTGAGAGTTGTATACTTATCGAGGAGCTGCAGTAACTGTTCCTTCAATGAGCTCCACATTTCAATTGCAGTATCCTTCCCTATCCTATGCATCCGAAATCTTGCCTCATCGCATCATAATTGACTCACCCATCCACCCCGTTATACCTCTTTCCCTGCAGTATATACCTATCGCTGGCCATTGCTATTGCAAGCATAACCGAATTATGATCATCATCACCAAAGTGTTCATCTTGCCTACCCCCAATGTCAGGTTCACCGGTCTATATATCCCTGGCTTGTCCTTACCACCCTTCGTAAACAGTGGCACCACGTTAGCCAACCTCCAGGCTCCCGGCATCTCACCTGTGATTATCGATGATACAAATATCTTAGCAAGAGGCCTAGCAATCACTTCTTTAGCTTCTCACAGAGTTCTCGGTAACGACTGATCAGGTCCTGGGAATTTATCAATCTTTACCCATTTCAAGACATCCAGCACTTCCTCCTCTGTAATCTCGACATTTTGCAACATGTCACCATTTCCCTACAGTGTATATCTTCCATATCCTTTTCCATAGTAAATACTGATGTAAAATACTCATTTAGTATCGCCCCCATTTTCTGTGGCTCCAAAAAAGACCGCCTTGCTGATCTTTGAGGGGCCCTATTCTCTCCCTCGTTACCCATTTGTCTTTAATATATTTGTAAAAACCCTTTGGATTCTCCTTAATTCTATTTGCCAAAGCTATCTCAGGTCCCCTTATTGCCCTCCTGATTTCCCTCTTAAGTATACTCTTATTGCCTTTGTACTCTTCTCAGGATTCATTCGATCTATCCTTTCTATATCTTACATATACTTCCTTCTTTTTCATAACAAAACCCTCAATTTCTTTAGCCATCGAGCATTCCCTATACCTACCAGCCTTGCCTTTCACCCTGACAGGAATATACTTTCTCTGGATTCTTGTTATCTCATTTCTGAAGGCTTCCCATTTTCCAGCCGTCCCTTTACCTGCAATTATCTGCCTCCAATCAGCTTTCAAGAGTTCTTGCCTAATACCGTCAAACTTTGCCTTTCTCCAATTTAGAACTTCAACCTTTATTTCTGGTCTATCGTT
The DNA here is from genome assembly GCF_037043375.1 of Chiloscyllium plagiosum. Lineage (NCBI taxonomy): Eukaryota > Metazoa > Chordata > Chondrichthyes > Orectolobiformes > Hemiscylliidae > Chiloscyllium > Chiloscyllium plagiosum. The sequence goes on along the minus strand of NW_028270179.1, from coordinate 13,158,629 downwards.
TTCCACCACTATTTTAAAACTATAGAATTATGGTCGCTGGCCCCAAAGTGCTCCCCCACTCACACCTCAGTCAACTGCCCTGCCTTATTTCCCAAGAGTATGTCAAGTTTTGCACCTTCCCTAGTAGGTACATTCACGTACTGAATCAGAAAATTGACTTGTACGCACATAACAAATTCCTCTCCATCTAAACCCTTAACACTATGGCAGTCCCAGTCTATGTTTGGAAAGTTAAAATCCCCTACCATAACCTCCCTATTATTCTTGCAGATAACTGTGTACTCCTTACAAGTTTGTTTCTCAATTTCCCGCTCACTATTAGGGGGTCTATAATACAATCCCAATAAGGTGATCATCCCTTTCTTATTTCTCAGTTCCACCCAAATAACTTCCCTGGATGTATTACCGGGAATATCCTCCCTCAGCACAGCTGTAATGCTATTCCTTATCAAAAGTGCAATTGCCCCTCCTCTCTTGCCTCCCTTTCTATCCTTCCTGTAGCATTTGTATCCTGGAACATTAAGCTGCCAGTCCTGCCCATCCCTGAGCCATGTTTCTGTAATTACTATGATATCCCAGTCCCATGTTCCTAACCATGCCCTGAGTTCATCTGCCTTCCCTGTTAGGCCCCTTGCATTGAAATAAATGCAGTTTAATTCATTAGTCCTACCTTGTCCCTGCCTGCCCTGACTGTTTGACTCACTTCTGTTCTCAACTGTACCAGTCTCAGATTGATCTCTTTCCTCACTATCTCCCTGGGTCCCACCCGTCCCAACCTTACTAGTTTAAATCCTCCCGATCAGTCTGCTCACATTGAACAAAAACTGACCCATCTAACCTACTTGAACTATAGTATTTCTGGTACGTATTGGCGATGTTAATCTCCTCCAAATGACCAATCTTGTTATTCTCACTCCTATCAAGAATCATCTTTGCTATCCTCTCGTATATGTCCCTGGAACAATTCAGAGTACTAGAGAAAACTACCAACATTAGATGACCCCTAATTTCCTGGTTCTAACCTCAGCGCAATCTACCTCAGTGCATGAGTGCTCAAACCTTATCTCAGCTGTTATAATAATGGCACGGCATCCCCTTTTACCATCTTCTCTCTTCTTGATGAAACATCGAAATCCCGAAATCTGCAATAACCATTCCTGCCCCTCCTCTATCCATGTCCCTGAAATGGCCACAGCATCGAAATACCAGATACCAATCTATGCTGCAAGTTCACCTACCTTATTGCGGATGTTCCTGAAATTGAAGTACGCACATTTCAAACAAATATCCTGTCTGGCGGTGACCGGCCTTAACCTTGTAAACCTATCCCTGACCTCATTGCCCTCAACCTCCTGACCCTGGAAAAACAATTCTGGCTCCCATCCCCCTGCTGCATTCGTTTAAACACAACCACCTCGAAAAGCATCACGATATGTCCCACCCCACCCATGGCGTTTGTGCCCCTCTGGTTCAGGTGAAGACCTTTCTGGTCGAGAGCTCCCACCTTCTCTAGAAAGAGCTCCAATTACCCAAGAATTCAAAATCCTCCCTATTGCACCCCATGCCAGCAGCCACGTGCTCGGCTCCACTCTCTCCCTGTTTTTCGCTTAACTAGCCCATGGCAAGGGCAACAAACCCGAGACAACAACTCTGTTTGTTCGAACTCTAAGATTCCACCCTAAGTCCCTAACTTTCTACCTTACTCCCCCACCTTTCTTCCAACCTATGTTATTGTTGCCTATGTGGACCAAGAGCTGGAGCTGCTCCCGTTCCCCCTCAATGATTCCGAAAACACGATCAGATACATCACGAACCCTAGCACCTGGGAGACAACACAATAATCGTGAGCCTTTCTCGTTCCTTCAAATCTTTCTAGCTGCCCCCCTAACTATGGAGTCTCCAATGACTAAAACTCTGTTAATTTCGCACATTCCCCTCTGAACAACAGGGACAGAGTCTGTGCCAGAGGCCTGTGCCACATTGCTTACTCCTGATTGCTCCCACCCACAACAGTATCCAAAATGGGATAAATGGTATAATTGTTTTTGAGGGGAGTCACGACAGGAGATACCTGCACAGCCTGCTGGTTCCATTTTCTAAGCCATCTGTGTTCTTCACGTGGCTGTGGAGTAACTGCCCACTTGTAACTGCTCTCAATTTCCTCCTCCACCACCGGAAAGATCCGTAGTTCATCCATCTCCAGCTCCAGTTCCCTACACAGTTCTCGAGGATATGGAATCGGTGCACTTCCCACATATGACAATGTGGAAAACCGCCCATCTCTTTCTAGTCCCCTCAAAGAAAAATAATTACGATCTGACCAACTACCATATGCTCAATCCCAGCACGATAGTCAAATAGATGTGTGTTCCTTTTGGACAGAAATAACATGCTTATTGTGGTTCCTGATCAGCCCCTGTGTGAGATGGCGCTGTTGCGTAAATCCCATTGGATGATTAATCCGGACCACTCTAATGCTCTGGAATCATGTAGAAGTTACAAACAATTGTAAAATATCGAGATGCATAATCTGGTGTCAGTAATAGTGGCCTTGAAACAATATCGATTCTAAACACCAATTTGCTTCACTCATGCACTTTCAGGAAGCAAATCTGCAGTGTTGTTGTGGTCTGGCCTAAAAATGGACCCAAATGCACAGACTTGTGAAAAACTCTTCAATGGGCTTTGAATCCAGACACTCAATTATATCAAACTGCTCTGAGGTCTTAAAGGACACAACCAGACAGAATCCCCATCAACAGACTCGGTATTAGAAAAGGGAATGGCAAACACCTGTCGACTCAGCAGAGGCCTCGTCCATAACACCTGAAAGTAGGTGACAACATTTACAGAGCTTTTCCACAGACTGCACAGAAACATCAGGAAATGAGTAGGCCATTCAACCCATTGAGCCTTCCCCATTTCAGTTCGTGGCCGAATATCGCTTCAATGTGCTTCCCCGACAATGTATATATCTATTAATGTGATTAATCATCGAAGAAAATATGGAACAGAAACAGCAGTAGTCCCTTCTGTCCTTTGATTTTGCTCCCCCTTTCAACATACAGTTAGTTGTCATAAAAAGCACATTTATAAAACATGATTTGCCTTTACGCGATTAGTGACTTGCGTACTTTTGTTTTATAAACCGACCTCCCCGTGCCCAGGAACATGATTCCTTCCCCACATCAGCTAAACAGGAAAATCCAGCCTCAGGATCCTCTATCTGCAAACTACCCATGAAACTTTCCCATGAAAGTAAAATCAACACCCTCTTGGTGAAAGAAAATGCTCAAATCCTGTCTAAAACTGAAAACATTCATTTCAAAAATGTGTTTCCTTGTTCTTGGCCCTTTGACTGTCTATCCACCCCTTCATGCTCCTATTAATTCTATACTGCTGAATTAAGTCTTCAGCCGACTTCTATTCTCCAAACAAAACAAACCAAGCTTCTCCAGCCTCTCTTCAAAGCTGATATACTACATCCCAGGGTACATCCTGGTGACTCTCGTCTGAACCACGTCCAGTGCAATCACATCTTTCCTGTAATGTACCGCCCAGAACTGCACACAGTGTTGCACCTGTGATCGAGCCAATGTCCTGTATGCCTCTCATCATTCATGTCTTGATGAATAAAGTTTATGCTTAAGTTCCTCTTTGACTTTTTAACTGACATATTAAACTATCCGGTCGCTCTCAGAGATCTGTGGCGAACGACCCTCTGAGCTTCCGAGTGTGCTTCCATTCATTGAGTACTCCCCTGTCTGGTTCTTTCTTCCAAAGTACATCATCTGATATTTATCAGGTTTACATTCCATCTGCCACTGATCTACACATCTGACCATTCCATCTATATATTCCTGCAACTTTGAGTTAGAATCCTACAGTGTGGAAACAGGCCCTTCAACCCAACAACTCCATACCATCCCTCCAAAGACTATCTCACCCAGCCACCTTCCTCTACATTTACCACTCACTCCTGCAACTAACCAACACACCCTGAAAACTTTGGACAAACATAGGACAACTTCAGCTGTTCTCCAGTTCTCTGGCATCTCCTGTGGACAGAATCGACTTGAACATTTGTGACTTGGCGTTTCCTTCCTTGCCTCCCACAGCAGCCTGAGATGCTACTCAACCGGACCTGGGGATTTGTCCAATTGTATACCATCCAAAGCGTATACCATTCTTGCTCCCTTCCCATGTCAAACTTGTCCAGTTTCCCAGTCTATCTTCTGGAATTCTGGGCCTGCATCCTTCTTTTCACAATTGAAGCAGTTGTGAACCTCTCATTTAACAATCGATCAACGTTCCCAGCTTCACACATAGATTGCCCCCATTGGTTTCTAATAGGTTCTAATATCCTGTTCTGCTTGATGTACATGCAGACTGTCTTGCATTTCTGCGCAACACTGCCTGTTCGCACTTCTCCATGTCCCCATGATAACCAGCAGCTCTGTGTGAATTTTGTAAGTCTCACTGAGATCAGATTACTTACCGTGGAAACAGACCCTTCGGCCCAACAAGTCCACACCGACCCACCGAACGCGCAACCCACACAGACCCATTCCCTTACATTTACCGCTTCACCGAGCACTACGGTCAATTTCGCATGACCAATTCACCTAACCTGCACATTTTTGGACTGTGGGAGGAACCCGGAGCACCCGGAGAAAACCCACGTAGACACGGAGAGAAGGTGCAAACTCCACACAGTCAGTTGCCTGAGGCGTGAATTGAACCCGGCTTCTGGCGCTGCGGGACAGCAGTGCTAACCACTGTGCCACTGTGCCGCATATTAATTTGAATCACGAGAAAACACAGACTGAGTTTCCCCATCAAATAATCTTCCCTGTATGAAGTCAGACATGAAGACAACTGTTCAGTTTCTCTCTAATTTCCCAGTTGTCTGCAAGAAATTAACTTGTGCTGATATTCAACATCCCACATTTGACCTTTCCTTCAATTTCCTTTCAAGTATTTGAGAAGTGCTTGGTCATCTTTTTTTTATTGGATTGCATTCTTGTTCTTTGATTTCCTATTCAGTTCATTCGTCCTCCTTTGCTGAGTCCCAATTGTCTCTGAATCCACAATATCTGGCATTTTTCCGAGCCGCTTCCTTTGATCTAATGTAGTCGTTAACTTTTTTGTTAACCATCGCTGAATCACGTTACCCTTTTGCTGTTAGCACTGTGATGGGAATATGCAAATTGTAAATGTTTAAGCTTTTTTTTAAAACAACAGCCATTGGCTGTCTTCCATTAAATCTTTTTCATGTACTTTGCCAATTCACTGAAACCAGCTTGGTCCTCATACCTTCATGCCTTGCATGACTCCGTTTTATAATCACAATTTGAAAAAAAAAACTGTTCGTATTCAGATGACATATAACATTCAATATATTATGTTCACTATTCCCAAAATCTATTTTAAGATAATGTTTTCAATTAGCTCTTCTCATCACATAACATCAGTTCCCAAACTGCCTGATCTCTACCTCGGTGGTCAACATACTGATAATGCAAACCATCTCAAAAACGCCCATGAAACCTACTTCTCTCAGCATTACCATTTATTTCGGTGAACACGGTTCAGGTGTAACTTGAAACTTGAAACTGTCCATTATTGCTGCAGTACTCACAAACGTGTATTTCTATTTTCCTTTTTTTTACCTCATGCCCAAAATTTGTTTTGAAGTTTTCATTTTTTTTATATATTATACATATAACATCAAATTTGCTTCTCCTTGTTGTTTCTAAGCTCTCCCTTAGCATATTCTGTGGAAATTGAGTAACGTGGGTTCCAGGGAGATTAATGGCAGATCCTAGCGAGGTGTTTAGCTAGGCCTATCTGGGCATTGAGTTCATCTCGACACGTTACTCGTTCTTCTCAAACGTAACTGTGACGTTCTCAAAATATTTCCCCTTAAGCCGATGGAATAGCGAAGGCAATGATCTGTCAGCAACGTTGCATATTCCTCCAGACAGCTGAGACTGCTCTTACCTGATTGGGAACCTTACAGCAGTCTGGAAAAGTGTTGTTGCTGTACAGGACTTTAGTGAGATCACATTTAGAGTGGTATGCATAGATTTTGTCTGCTCACTGATGAAAAGATATTGTTACATTGGAAGCAGATCAGAAATGGTTTCCTCAACTGATTCCTGCAATGAAGTTGTGAAGTTATAAGGAACGAATGATAAGGTTGAGCCATAACTTATTGGCATTTACAAGAATGAAAGGTGATCTTATTATTACAAAAACAGTGGATAGAGTCAGCAACAGATGCCAATTAAACAGAAAATGTAGGAATCCATTCCGCTTCTCCAGTCTGTTACACAGGAACAGCAGAGGTACATTAATGCCACTCTCCCTTTCACACCAGAACAGGGCGAGCTTTTCAGCCTCTGGAACCTGATATTCAGTTACAGGAGGAGTTAGAGCAAAGACTTGAGCCTATAAATTGGACCCAGAATAGGCTACGTGGCATCTGCATCCTCTTACACAACAAGAGGATCAGTCCATTCAGCCTCCTTCAGTCTGTAACATGGGAAGTAGAAGAGATTCGTACACGAGAATAAGAAGAGGCCATTAGCACGAGAATTAGAGAAGGAGATGCAACTCGCTCTCGTGAGTGGTCATCAACAACAAGCTTTTTAGCCTATTCATGTGGATGTACTGATTACAAAGGTCCAGCAACGTCTCTTCTTCATCAGGTAGCTGAGAAAATTTGACATGATGGCGAGTATAGGAGTTGCGAGGTCATGTTGAGTCTGCATAGGGCATTGATTAGGCCACCATTGGAAGATTGCGTGCAATGTTGGTCTCCTTCCCTTCGTAAAGGTGTTGTGAAACCTGAAAGAGTTCACGAAAGATTTAAAAGGATGTTGCCAGTGTTGGGGGATTTGAACTATAGGGAGATGCTGAACAGGCTAGGGCTGCTTTCCCTGGAGCATCGGAGGCTGAGGAGTGACCTTATAGAGGTTTACAAAATCATGAGGGGCTTGAATAGGATAAACAGAAAAAAGTCTTTTCCCTTGTTTGGGGAGTCCAGAACGACAAGGGATAGGTTCAGGGTGAGAGGGGAAAGATATATAAGAGACCTAAGAGCCAACCGTTTCACACAAAGGGTGCTACGTGTATGGAACGAGCTGCCAGAGGAAGTGGTGGAGGCTGGTACAATTGAAAGAATTAAAAGGAATTTGGGTGGTCATATGAATAGGAAGAGTTTGGAGGGATTTGGGCCGAGCGCTGGCAGGTGGGATTAGATTAGTTTGGGACATCCGGTCGGCATAGACAGGTTGGACCGAAGGGTCTGTTTCCATGCTGTACATCTCTATAACTCAATGACTCTCATACCCTTGCTAACCTTTATAGGTATGTTCCCGAGAGTATTCTGTCTGAATGTATCACAATCTGGTATAGCAACTGTACCATTCTCGATCAAAAACGGTTACATAGAGTGGTGAACTTGGCCCGGACAATCACAAAGGCCAACCTCACATCTATATGATGCATCTACCAGGCCCGCGGTCAAAGAAAGGCCGCCAGCTTCTCAAAGATCCATCCCACCCATGCAATGGTTTTCAAGGAACTCTGCCATGGGGAGAAAGCACAGAAGAACACACGCAACAGCCGGTATCAAAACAGTTACTCCCCTACTGTTGTTAGACTACTGAATGAGCTCACAAACTCATAGCATTCGCCTGAATATGTGTTGTTGTTTCTGCCACTGTTTGCCTATTATTTACTAGTCTATGCTATTTAACCCTATGATATGTCTGTATTGCTCGCAAGACAAAGCTTTTCACTGTGCATACTTACACGTGACAATGCATTCAATTCAATTCAATTCAATTCATATCGAATCAAATCAAGATTTTTTAAAAATGAAAAGTAGGAGGTAATTCAGCCATATGTCCGCTGTCTAGGAGCAGGAGAAGACCAATCACTCACTCAGTCTTATATCAGGGACGCAGCGCGCAATTTTTCAGTGTCTCAAGCTTGATATGGTGGAATATGAATTGACCCTTAAGCCCCTCAAAAGGTTACACAGCAACAGGAAAATTCCATAAGCCCTCAAGCCTCTGACGCATCATACTGAGAAGGAGAGGCGGGCCTTGAGTCTCTTACTCAGGATATTGTGGCCATCGAGATTACAAGGTAGGAACGTCATGTGTACATACAGTCCATCGAGTTTGTAAACTAGAAACAGGATGAGTCTATGCCGTTACTCATGCATCTTGCCTCTTGGAGTCTTTTGCCTCTTACACAGGAACACAAGAAAGGGAACGTAGAAGTTATAGAATAGGTAGGACTTAGAATGATCATCATCAAGGGTGAATGGAAAGTAGTGATTAAACAGTTGTGATTTAAGGCAAATTGTTAGAATCAAACATTAATGAATTACTAACAGGAGATTTGCAAAGTCAGCATGGTTTTAGGAAAATATAATTTATTTTACTGCATTCGTTAAATATGTGACAAGAAGAGTAGATAATGGGGAACCCAGAGATGTAATGTCCCGGACTTACAGAAGGCATTGATTAAAGAGCTGCACAAAAGATTAGGCTCAAAAATGAGCGCACATGGTTTTATGAAGGAGTTATTCGCGTGGATAGAGGGTTGGTAAGCCGGCAAAGTGACGAAATGCAAGAGATGGAATATTTGTTTCGATTTATGGTTGGCAGTTTTTGGACTGCCATCGAGTTCAGACCGCTGGCTCTGTCGATTGCTCATCTACTTTATGAGTTGGATGACGGAACAAAAAACACCAAGTCAAATTTTCTGACGATACTAAAATAGGTGGAAAAGTAGGTTAATGCGACGAACATGTCAAAATAAAAAGGACAAATGGACATGAATCGTTGAGGTGAATGGGCCAACGTTTGACAGATAAAACTTAACGTGAATATACGTGGTTATCCATTTTGATCCAAAGAATAGAAAGCAACTTGATATAGAACTCGACAGCAACTTCAGAGTGATTACGTGCAGAACAATCTGAGTGCCCTCATGCGTATCACAGAAACCTCACATGCAGTTACAACGGGTAATGAGAAAGAGAAGTGCAGTTTCTGTGTTTATTTGGAAAACGATTGAGTTAAAAGAGTAGGAATAATTGCTGCAATTCTGCAAGTAATTAGTGAAATCACAACTGGAGTATTGTGTGTACAATTTTGGTGTCCTGATTGGAGGAGGAATGTAGTTGCAATGCAGCAGTTCAGAAAATGTTCATGAGATTGATACAAGGGATGAGGAGCTTACTTTATGAAGAGAGATTGAACAGTTAAGGACTTTACTCTTTGTAGTTTATCAGAATGAGAAGAGGTCTGATTGAGTTATGGAAGATGCTAAAGATAATTGACAAAGTAGGTACAAAGCGAATAGGTCCTCACATGGGACAATCTAAAACAAGAGATATAGTGTGAGAATAAGGCGGGGCAGATTTACAACAGGGATAAGGCGAAATTCCTTCTCTCGAAACGTTGTGATTCGGTGTAATTCACTGTCCCAGAGAGCAGTGGATTCTAGGACATAGAGTAAATGAAGGGTTATGGAGAACGATCAGGCAAGAGTGTCTGAGGTCGAGACGACATCAACCATGTTTGTATGATATGGTGGAGCTTGTTCGAGGGACTAAATTTCTACCAGATGCTCCTCGTTCTTCTTCAGAACTTGGAATGTGTTTCACAGGAATGGTGGAGGTCTGGTTATCAAACAGGAAGCAGATATTCGGAAACATCACTCTCGATCACGTTGATAGTGTGTGAAAAGAAGGGTCACACAGTGACCAGTACTGGGTCCTCAACAATTTCAAATCTATGTCAATGATTTAGAGGAATGGAACTCAGCTTGGCGATCAAACGAAGGTAAGCAGGAAATTAAAATAGCAAGAGAATGTGGAGAGATGGCAAATGGATATAAACAGGAAAAATCTATGTATATTAGTTTGGCAGGTGGAATACAACGTGTCATCTAACCTGTGATTTTTTTTAACGAAAGAATGGAAGGCAGTGTGTTACTGAAATGGCAAGACGTTACTGGAGATAGTAACGCAGTGTGTACTGGAGAGGTCAGTATGAACCGGTCAGACATCGGAAGAGTTGCTTCATTCCTCTGATGATCAACTTCCTGATATTCCCAGTGGCTCATTGCTCTCAGTACACAGGGAACATTGTGACGTCGATGGTTTCTGGTTGGGAGTGGCGAGGGCGAGGTTGGTTTGAACCGCATATTAATGGCATGGCCTTTGTCCGAGATGCCATCCTTTCGTTCTACGTAGAGACTCAAAGATGAGTGTAATGTTGAGCTCTTCTGAATGAAGAAGCTATGGCTGCTGCCAGGACAGTGGGCACTTACCAACATGATGTACTGCGCATGGTCACACTGCAACACGAATGCAATGAGAGCTTCTTCAGTTTCTCTACCTCTCTCCATTGAAATGCTGACCCCGCAGAGCCATGTACAACACAGGGAATCCCGCTCTACTGGGAACACAAGGAGACACCAGGCAGCTCCCTGCTGAGGGAGAAAGCATTGTATTCACCATATTCACCATATATATCCTCTATCACAGAATGGTCAAACCGATGTCGACGTACTGGCAGATGATGGATAAGTCAACCGCACCTGCCTGGACAGTTCCCGCCATTGAAGCTGAATAAAATTTAGATCCTGACAGCCATAGGCAGCACCGTCCTCCCCCAGTGTGAAGCTGCAATTCGCGTTAAAGAAGGTGACACCGCTTCGTGTAAAGCTCTTTGTTCAACCAGGGTCTCCTGATATCTGCTGCTGGGTAACATGCCGCTTGGAAAGCTGTTTTCGGAAAACACGGGTGGATATGGCGGATCCCTTGCCCCACACATGCTCATTCCGTTGTTTCAGAGCGTCCAATCTTTGCAACCTCTCCTTTATTTGTTGTTCATGTTGCACACCCAGATGCGGGAACTACAATCCCCTTGATTCATCAAATCCTGAGGTCTCTCTCTGAATATCTGAGGCAGCTCACAGCACAACGTCCTGCCAACCATCCCTAGTACCACCAGTAACGTTTCACTAACAGGAGTTAGACAGACGCCCTTTAGCTTCAAGTATTATGGACCAGTCCAGCACCCCTCAAAATATTTTACGAAGGAATACTGGACCCTAACCTTCCCTTATTTTAACTGAGATATGAAGTGTGTGTTCCAGATATGTTGTGACTGGTCAAACCACTCTCCGTTAAGCAAACTATAATCTTTTTAAACGCTCTAGCTAAAACACAGTGAAAAGAAAGAACAATTTTGAAGAGTGTCCCTCTTGGAACACGCAAACAATAGACATAATACCTTCTAAAACTCACAGTTCTATTACAGTAGCATCCCATAAACAAAATCCTTGGCATAAAGGAAAGCGTAAACACATATTCTAACATGCTGTTCTCCAATCCAGGAGGAAGCAAAATCAAGAGAGATTTCAGAGAGAATAGCAGCTAGAGATAATATGTTATAATGTCCAAACGCACCAAGCTACTTGGGGACTCCAAGTAGCTTCTGAATGCTGCAACTAAAAACAAAACTGGTCTGTGAGCGCTGGCCACTGCCATACCTTGGTTATTACCATTTTTAAAAAAGTAAATGTCACCCAAGTCATTTAATGCAGCCATTTTCAGGCGGTGGTTCAGCAGCTCCGACATTAAGTCATCTCTTCAAGAAGAAAAAAAAACCAAGGAGAAAATAACCGTTTTAAATATAAATGTTGTATAGTTTATTAATAAAGAAAGAATAAGGCTTTAGTCATACGCTCCTGGTGCAGAACTCCTTTTAATTTCTTCATCCAAGTCTGAACAACGTGTGGGCAATTACGTTTTTTTCGTCCAAACCCCTACATAATTTTCAAATTGAGTGGCTGCAATAATAAGCCCAATCTAAACAGACTGAATTTTTCTCCTTAAACTTCTCCAAAACTTCAAGGGATTATGATCAGTATGTAAATTTCTTTTCATAATGTTATTGGCAACTTAAATGCTGAAATATTACAACGCCAGCACCAAGGTCAAGGTCTTCTTTTCAGTTTTGGAATAATTTTGTTGATGATTTCACCGGACACTCCAAACACACTTCACGTAGTGGAGCAGTTCTCATCTGTCCATTAGTCCTTCTGAATGACATATCTCATCATGTCTCAGTATCAAAGAATTGAATTCTTCTGTCCCTCTGTACAGTGTAACTGTTGACCTGTTACTCCTGGCCTAAGCCAGTAAACCTTACTGTTGTAAGTAGATCTTTAACAAAGATCTGGCTCGTTCTTCTCCATCCATCACAGAAACGAAACTTTGATTTATGGACCAACTCATAATCATCAGCCATTTTGGCTGCTAATCCTGCCATTTTAACTCTCTCCTCTTCGAGATGTGTTCTCACCATCTCTGGAAGTGAATTATTGAACTCCCCCATTATAAGAATCTCTCCAGCAGCGTCATTGGTTTGTCCTATTGTTAATGCTCTTATCCACCTATCATATTGATTTGTTTGATCCTTTCAAACTCGATGTACGTTTAACCTGGGTCCCTTCTTTGATTCCTGAAAAAAGTTATCTGTAGGCGTCTGACTTAAAACTCATATGGTATTCTGAAGGCTTGATAAACATGAGGTGCTACATTTTGAAAGAAAATGTCAAAGCAGGTTTAACACTTAATGGGAAGGATCTAGGGATTGTTGCTGATCAAGGAGACTTTGTATTGCAGGTTCCTTGAAAGTAGAGTCGGAGGTAGATAGGATAATGAATCAGGCGTTTGGTGTACATTCCTTTGTTGTTGGGTTCAGGAGTTTGGAGGTCATGTTGCGGCTGGCCAGGGAATCGATTTGGCAACTTTTGGAATATTGTGTGCAATTCCGGTGTCCCTGCTGTCACAAGGAAGTCATGACATTTGAAAGTGTTCAGAAGGATATTGTCAGAGTTGGAAGATTGGAGCTATCGGTAGAGGCTAAATGGGCTGGTGCTGTTTACCCTGGAACGTCGGAGGCTGGCTAAGTGCTGGCAAATGGGAATAGGTTAAGTTAGGATAATTGGTTGCATAGCCGAGATGGACGGAAGGGTCTGTTTCTGTGCTGTCTATCTCTATGAGTCGATGATTCTATGACCTCCTCATACACCACAGATACCTGCTCTGATAGTGATACAAAAAACTCGCTCAGTGTACCTACCAGCTTTGTTTGGGTCAACGGAATCCACATGGCCACTGGTCGCTGCATTTGTTTTGCCACTTTCTCAACTGAATTTCAAAACGCCTCTACGAATTTTACGTCACATTTAGACCATGCCTGTATACATATGTATATAAACAAAACCACAAAAGGTATTTCATGACCACAGTGTTGCTCATCCTCACTATCCTCCTCATTCAGCCTACCTTCTACGTTCATCTCTACCCTTCTACGTCGACTTTCCTCTCTAATCACTAACGTTTGAAGTTGAAATATTCCTTTTCTGCTTTTCTTAACTCGTTTTATGACATTGTTCTTCCTCTTCTATTCTTTTAACTCTACTTTTATTCATCAGTTAAACTGCTTCAATTCCTTTTCGTATTCAAGCTGCCTCGTCTGCAATTAAATTTTAGACATTTCGAGAGATTCAGATGTCTTATCCAACAAAATTTAAATGCTCATCTTTTACGCTAGTTAACTGTCCATTTCTCAATGAAAAACAACAATCCCAAATCCAGTGTGTCTCCCAATTCAAACAGCTTTGCCTTGCTCAAAGTTTGTCAAACAGCCAACGTCACTTCTCCAACCACCAGACAACCTTTAGTGACTGAAACAGCCGTTAATACACAAAGCACTCTTTAAAGAAAACGGATTCAACAACCAGAAAAAAAGGACACAAACACCTACCACACGCTGCCATTGTGCCAAACAATCTCTCCGTGCACATTCTCCCAGTATCTGCATAGATTTCTTCCGGGTGCTCCGATTTCCTCCCACAGCTCAAAGAATTGTAGGATAGGTGAATTAACCATGCTAAATTGTTCATAGTGTTCAAGGATATGTCGGTGCATTAGTCAGGGGAAATTCAAAATAATGGGGAATGGATATGGGTGGGAAACTTTTAGTATGGTTGTTTTGGATTTGTTGGGTCAAATGGCCTGTTTCAACACCGCAATGTTACGGATCCTAAACCAAGTTTAGAATTATCGGTGTGGAACTGGCCAAGTACCCCAGTTCGCTCTGGACCAGACAGGACCGTCTCAAAATATTTTAGGAAGGGAACCTCGACGCCAACATTTTCTTGTTATAAAGGTATTTGTGAGATGGGTGTTCCAGATATGATGCAACTAGTAAAAACACGCAACTTTAAGCAAAAGGCAATTTAATTGTACACTGTAATAAAAATACAAACTAAAAGAAGTGGAATTTAGAATACCTTAATTTTGTAAAACATAACCGAATATTAGATCAGTACCTTCTAGGAATAAACTGTTCCAATTTTCCAACGTCCCACAAACACATCACTTAGCAAAAAGGCATATACAGCCATACATTCCTGAATGCAGTTTTCCAATGCAGGAGGCAACAACATCAAGAGATTTTTGACAGTGAATAACAGCTGTGGATCATTTATTGAAGCTTCCAACAGTTCTGGGACGCCAAACACCTCGTGACTGTCAAAGCTATATAATACTAGACAGCCTGGTCTGTGAGAGCTGTTCGTTGTTCCAACTATTGTAAAAATAAACCTATACGTCCCCTAAGTTACTTACTTAAGCCGTTTCCAGTCGGCAGTTCGGTATTTACGACCTCTCTTGAAACAAAAATGAGGAGAAAATAAACTTCATAAAAACGACAGCCTTGTCACACATGTTAGATATCTCATCCTTTACAGTAAAAATTAAGGGGCCTCCTCGTGTTAGTGACTGCACAATAAGCTGAGAGGGACCAGCACAGGAGTTCAGTGAGCATGCACAGACAAAGTTTCAAAGATGGAAGTCAAGATGCTGAGCCCCCTGTCCAACACGAAGCATCACATGGGACACAGTGGGGAGTGAACAACAGCCCGACACACAGCATTTCATTGTTTCTGAGGTTCACAATCCCAGCACCCGGCACACGACGGAGCCAAAAACCCAGGCTAAGGAAAGACACAGAGGGACGGAAATAATACATTAAAGACAAAATCAGATAATTGATAAACTGAGAACATATTGTGGAAATATGGTTAAAAAGGCAGGGCAGTGGGACTAACTGAAGGACTGAGAATTTCGAGAGTAAAATTATAAGAATTAGACCGTTGAATAACTGCATTGTGAGGCCAGAAAAAAAGGATTTTAAATCAAATTCGGCATCCACTTCCCAGAACGCCTCAAACAACGTTACCTGGGATAAGATGACAGGAGAGTATGCAGAGCTGTGCAAACCATGATGGCATATCACTTAATAAACTGGACTATTTCCAGCATGGGGAACATTGCAAAACTTTACTATCACCACGGGACAATAGTCTCATCAAGTTATCATCCAGCACGGTAAGGCTTGTAGCTCTTGCTGTGAGTGACAGTCAATGGGTTTCTCCCAAATGAATGTTTCATATCTCCTTTGGACCAGTACAAGGAAAGGTGTGTGTGTGTGTGTGATTGTGTGTGTGCGCACGTACACTCGGGCTTATTGAATGTGAAAATCATTACTTGAGAGAACACACATCCGTTAGGACTTTGGGTAATCGACAGAGAGACACCAAGGGACGTTCCGCAGATAGAAGAGATAAAGTGCTTGAGAATATTAAACTAAAGGCACTGCCAAGCTCAATAGCAATATAGAGCAGTGTATACAGGAATGACAACTGGATGTGAGTTTGGTGTGAACTCGAATTAGATTTGCTTCTGCACCTTAGTAACCGGGAGTGTCAGCAGCAGATTATTGGCAACATGAAGATCGTTGTTTTGTTATTGCTCAAGGTTGAAGGAGCAGATGGGATGAATCAATGAGATATATACTGGAGGGCTGAGTAATTAAAATTAGTCATGATCAGGGCATGGTGTCAGGGATCCGGTCATGGTCAATGGGATCAACACAGTTGTGACTCAGTTGGTCTGCTTCAGTCTCAGATTTAGATCAGGAATTGGATGCAATCAGAGGAAGGAAGTGGTATTTGTAAACAGAACAGAGGACAGTGACCTCCATGCTCCGAATGAGAAAAAAATAATGGCAGTGAGACACTGAATCGTGGTCCGTAGCTGAAGCTGAATAGCTCAACATAGTGATCCATGAGCAATACCACCGTAATTGATCAGGTTCTCTCATGCATTTAGTAGTGATCTGTAGAGTGACTACCTGGACTCAGAGTCTCAAAAACGACAGTAATAGTGGCAATAAGCGTCGACTATATGAAATAACGGTAATGCAGTCATAAAAGATTTATAGAAATAATATTTGCACAGTGATACTTACCAGGGACACCAACCATAGCCAGGATAGGATAGTAAAAATATTGAATAAGGAGAAGAGCATAATAGATTCGCGATGATAATCCCAACCAATATTTTGTAGAAAGAACCCCAACATAAATAGATAAACTCCTGTCCATTGTTGAAACATTCCAGTTTAATGTTCTCAGATTCTGATACATTGCTGGACCATTCCAGTCGAAATTTCTCAGACCCTGATCTCTCCTCCCCTTCTCTCTGAAGTTGCTGATCTCTGTGAGTGCTGTCAGTGATCCTCCTGCTCATGCTGCAGAATTCCACATTCAATGGGACCCGTTCATCAATAAAAGATAGAATCACCGCACTGGGATCATTAGAATCTATGGAGACTGCCTGAATCACGGTCACCGAACAAAACAGGTTAAGTTAACTCCTTCCTTACATCACTTTTCATTGTACAATAAAAGAGAACATTTTCGTTGTGTGGGTGGAAGGTAAGGGGTTTCCTGGGGGATGGACCAATAAATCTGTCAGTCTTCTTATTTTCCTTGAATGTGAGCGTACTGCCACAGCACTTCAGGATTGCATATGTTCCACCCCATTTAAAAAGTGACACAGGGGTATAATAACAGACTAACTGCATAAAATATCTGGTGGGGATTTTTCTAGGTACCTTATCCAGAGGCACTATACTTATTGCGAAGTGACTTTGGGTGAGGCTACTCTTCATTTTAGCACTGCTGCCTCACAGCGCCAGAGACCCGGGTTCAATTCCCGATTCAGACGACTGACTGTGTGGAGTTTGCACATTCTCCCCGTGTCTGCGTGGGTTTCCTCCCACAGTCCAAAGATGTGCAGGTCAGGTGAATTGGCCATGCTAAATTGCCCGTAGTGTTAGGTAAGGGGTAAATAATTCACTGCATGGATACAACACTATGGACTGACTCAATCTCTACACCTCACCATTTTCTCCCTACGCACACCAGCGCTAACAGCAAGGACACCCACCTCGACCCTCCCTCTCTTCCTTCCTCCCATTCCAAAAGAAACAACCTGTAATAGGACAGACAGGGCCAAGCCGTGTGGGAGAATGCCAGATAATCGTTCTCTCAACCCATACTACCATCATGTCGGCAGGAACCTGTCACGTACTGGGACAACTGCGTTCCACCAATCAAGTAAGGAACAATGTTCAGTGAAGGGTAAGTCTTACTTAAAGCCACTGGAAGTTCTGTTTCCACCTGGTACAACTTAGAAACCGTGTCCATGATGCTATGACCCCTTATTTGTCGAGCTGGTGCAAATGGAATCCCCATGGTCTTATGGTCATGAGGCTGGGCTCACGACACACCATCTCCTCCAGCTCTCAGAAGGGGAACAGGTGGTTCCCTCTGACACTAGCTTCTAAAAACAGCGCAGATACTGAAACTAATCGGTGATATTTACTGCTGTCCCACTTGTCCTGAAATCTTCAGCAATCTGCGCTCACTTCCACCCTTCGCCTTTGTCTCCTTCACCCACTTCATAACTGTGCAGCCTGTTTATATTGTCTTTCAATACTCTTCCTGACAAAGTGCATCACCTAATAGTGCTCTGCATTGATCCCTATCTGCCACAAGCCTGAACACTGCACGAAATTGTCGCTGTACAATTGGAATTTCACATTATCACCCACAAGCTGCCGAGTTCTTCCAGTACTTTTTAAATCTACAAATCACACTCCAGACAAAACAGCTGAAATACTGACACTCTCACGTGTGTGAGGAAGTGAAGTATTGAAACGCTTCCCACGGAGTGACTGAAAGATTGACACACGACCCACTGAGCCAGTCAAATATTATCACTCTAAAACTGAGCAACAGGAATACTATAACTCAGGAGGAAAAGTGAGTTAAATACTGACAAACGCCCTGCGGGAAATGAGAAATACTGACAGATTCCACATGTTAGTATTAGCTCCATCGTATTAATGTGTCTATTGGGGTGTCTGTCTTGTTATCTGTGTGTTTATGTGTGCTGCATGTTCAGGCAGTCTCTGCAATCTTTTAAGTGATCTTGCACAGGCAGCGGCAGCGGGAGAAAAAAGCAATTGGACTCATTCACAGAAAGGAAGAGGGTGAGGGCAGCACCCACAGCACCAACCAAATTGACAGCACCATCAACACACACACACACACACACACACACACACACACACACACACACACACACACACACACACACACACACACACACACACACACACACACACACACACACACACACACACACACTCACACACACACACACACACCTGATTCCAATTACACGGAGAACTCTCAGAGTGGAACATGTTCACGTTAAAAAATGTCCATGCTCCCTCTGCAATGTGGAAGTGATTTGTCTTTGGGTAGTACTCATCGAGTAGTAAGGGTATGAAATGCTTTGCCTGCAAAATAGTAGATTCGCCAAGTTTAAGTGCATTTAAGTCGTCATTGGACAGGCAAATGGACGGACATGGAAAAGTGTTGTTTAGATGGGCTTCAGATTGGTATGACAGGTCGGCGCAACATTGATGGCTGAAGGGCCTGTACTGCGCTGTAATGATCTATGTTCTATGTTCTACTCCTGATAAACAGTGCACACATTAACAAGTATGTCCATTGCAATTATATTCAGGACCCTCAATCTGAGTCATTTTGTTAGGAGTTCAGATGAATTTGATGGCAATTTCTGGAACGCGAAATGCTTACGAACTTACTCTTACAAGTGGTCTTGCATGTGCAAAGGAATTGCAAAGTCCTGAAATAGGCCAGGGGGTGCAATTGCATCACTTTCAACAAAAGAGGAACAGAGGGGGAGGAAGGGCGGGAGATTTTGAATCTTATTTCGATGATTTACCCCCAAACCAAAACAATTCCTATTGCAGAGATGTAGATAGAGAATTTCCCAAAGCTGGTCCATAAAACTTGGTTTGGCTTCCAGAATGAATTTCAGTCCATGACGGATGTAAATTGGGCAAAGAAAAAACATTACATGGAAAGGAAAAGGCAGATATTAGTGAAGATCATAAGGATAACAGTGTTAAAAGAACCCTATGGTGGGGGCAAAGAATTGAAACATCTCCGGTGTTTTCATTGTAATAAAGTGGGCAACACAAAATTAAAACGTTGGTGAGCTAGACGAAAGTCAGATGTATGAAAACCGGACAAGCCTGGAAGTTATGGTGTACTAGTACCAAAAAGCACAGGAGAAGTTAGACAACTGCCTCGAAGTGTTCAATACAATCAGAAGTTGATTATGGAGGAAGTACTAGATCTGCTTAGAAATATGCATGCAAGGGTAAGGTTTAATCACATAGGCCAGGAGCAGTAGGCAAAGAGGACACAATATTAAGGGATACAAGATCCTCTCAGTCTGTAATGCTGAATGACATACTCACTACTCAGTAACTCAGGAGTTTTCCATGATTGTGTGATCACAAGATCACAGCGACACAAGAGGAAGCAGGGGAGATCAAAAGGCACAAATAAGGAAGTTGACATAGTGGTATCCCAGACCTTCTTCGATCAGATAAGTGGAACAAGGAAGGAGTAAATAGGTAAGCATTCCATTATCTTTAGCCCTATTATGTTGATAGAATTACACGGGAAGATAGAATCATAGAGTCATAGAGAAGTATAGCATGGAAACAGACCCTTCGGTCCATCCCGTTCATGCCGACCAGATATCCCAACTCAATCTAGTCCCACCCGCCAGCACCCGGCCCATATCCCTCCAAATCTTTCCTATTCATATACCCATCCAAATGCCTCTTAAATGTTGCAATTGTACCAGCCTCCACCACATCCGATTGCAGCTCATTCCATACACGTACCACCCTCTGCGTGAAAACGTTGCCCCTTAGGTCTCTTTTATATCTTTCCCCTCGCACGCTAAACCTATGCCCTCTAGTTCTGGACTCCCCGACCACAGGGAAAAGACTTTGCCCATTTATCCTATCCATGCCCCTCATAATTTTGTAAATCTCTATAAGGTCACCCCTCAGCCTCCGACGCTCCAGGGAAAACAGCTGCAGCCTGTTCAACCTCTCCCTGTACTCAGATCCTCCAACCCTGGCAACATCCTTGTAAATCATTTCTGAACCCTTTCAAGTTTCACAACATTTTTCCGATGGGAAGGAGAACAGAATTGCATGCAATATTCCAACAGTGGCCTAACCAATGTCCTGTACAGCCGCAACATGACCTCCCAACTCCAGTACTCAATACTCTGTCCAATAAAGGAAAGCATACCAAACGCCTTCTTCACTATCCTATCTACCTGCAACACCACTTTCAAGGATTTATTAACCTGCACTCCAAGGTCTCTCTGTTTAGCAACACTCCCTAGGACTTTACCATTAAGTGTATAAGTCCGGCTAAGATTTGCTTTCCCAAAATGCAGCACCTCGCATTTAGCTGAATTAAACTCCACCTCCCTCAGACCGTTGGCTCATCTGGTCCAGATCCTGTTGTAATCTAAGGTAACCCTCTTCGCTGTCCACTTTACCTCCGATTTTGGTGTAATCTGCAAACTTACTAACTGTAACCCTTATGCTCGCATCCAAACCATTTATGAAACGGACAAAAAGTAGAGGGTCCAGCACCGATCCTTGTGGCACTCCAGTGGTCATAGGCCTCCAGTCTGAAAAACAACCCTTCACCACCATCCTCTGTCTTCTACCTTTGAGCCAGTTCTGTATCCAAATGGCTAGTTCTCCCTGCATTCCATGAGATCTAACCTTGCTAATCAGTCTCCCATGGGGAACCTTGTCGAACGCCTTACTGAAGTCCATATAGATCACATCTACTCCACTGCCCTCATCAATCTTCTTTGTTACTTCTTCAAAAAACTCAATCAATTTTGTGAGACATGATTTGCCACGCACAAAGCCATGATGACTATCCCGAATCAGTCCTTGCCTTTCCAAATACATGTACATCCTGTCCCTCAGGATTCCCAACAACTTACCCACCACCGAGGTCAAGGTCACTGGTTTATAGTTCTCTGGCTTGTCCTTACCACCCTTATTAAACAGTGGCACCACGTTAGCCAACCTCCAGTCTTCCGGCACCCCACCTGTGACGATCGATGATACAAATATCTCAGCAAGAGGCCCAGCAATCACTTCTCTAGCTTCCCACAAAGTTCTCGAGTACACCTGATCAGGTCCAGGGGATGTATCCACCTTTAAACGTTTCAAGACATCCAGCACTTCCTCCTCTGTAATCTGGACATTTTGCGAGATATCACCATCTATTTCCCTACAGTCTATATCTTCGATATCCTTTTACACAGTAAATACTGGTGCAAAATATTCATAGAGGAGCTAAACCAGTTATATCAAAATGCTTATACAGAGAAAGAAAGTGAATGCGTTACAGAATGGAGGTGCCACAGAATGGATTGTAAAAGAATTACTTTTTTGTTTAACTCGGTACAGACTACGAATAGAGATCCAGTCAGATCAAGGATCAAACTTCTAAACTATTCAAGGAGGTTGTGGATGACTTGGGAAATAAAGCAACTCAAATCTCCTGTTTACCATCTGGAATCGCGGGAAGCGCAACAAAGATGCAATCAAACAGTAAATACCATTTTAAGAGCTTATGGTCAGGATTATCTGATGGTTCTGATAAGAGAATTCCGTTTGTACCATTTGTAATTAGAACTGCACCGAAAGAATCGACCAAATTCAGTCCGTGTGAATTAATTTTTGAGCATGAATTAAGAGTACCGTTAAAATTGACTAATAAGAAATTAATTTCAGGATGCAGAGACCACCCATTTGGCCTATCTATCAATTCTTAGATAGCACTCAAATAGAGTTGGAGAGTTAGCTAGACAGCATTAAAAGTATCACAGCGTACAATGAGACAGGACACGGATAAAAAATCGCAAATTCGCAATTTTGGAATTTGGGATAAGGTATTGGTGTTTCTTCCAGGAACAAGCGTGGTTTTAAAAGTAAGGTTTAGTGGACCATATCAAATTGAGAAGAAATTGAGTGACGTGAACCACTTGATAAGGACTCCAGACGCGAAGAAATCTCGCAGGCTGTGTCATGTGAATATGCCCAAGAAGTATTTTGAAGGGAATGAAAGTAAGAGGAGAAGGTATTAAAGACGACAACACAGAAGGAAGAATCAAGTGCAGAGGATTCTGAATTGGACAGTCTTCAAATCACATTGGACAACCAGGAAGTTGTCAAAAATTGGGATAAAGACTGAGTTACCTTCCACAGGAAAATCGAAATGACCTGAAAGAATTACAACAACCACATGGGGAGATACAATTGGGAAGTTCTAACCTAAATGTGCATGATGAAGGTAAAGGAGACGCTGTTTCGATTAAGCAACATCCTTATAGGCATAACTCTCTAAAGTTGGCACAGGTTCAGAAGGACACAAAGCGCATAATCCAAATGGCATAATCGAAGTAGGTTACAGCGGCTGGACCACACCCATACTCATGGTAACAAAGCCAGAAGGTACCCAACGATTATGTGTGGACTATCGCAAAGTCAACGCCATTAAGACGACTGATGCACATCCAATTCCAATGTTGGAGGTCTGTTTCGAAACCATGGGACACGGAAATCATTTTTCTATGTTGGACTTGCTCAGAAGCGACTGACAAGTAAGAGACAGCAAATGTCGGTTTCCCATCGCCAAAAGGACTGTATCAGTTCAAAGTCATGCCATTTGGTATGAAAAACGATCCAGCCACATTTCAGAGACTGGCTAATACGGTCACTGCCGGATTTCCCAAGTGTATATTGATATTCTGGTGAATGCTGCTCACTCATGGAAGGAATATTTACAGCATTAACCGGACTTGTTCGATCGACTTCGGAAGGCAGATTTGGTGCTAAATGTGACTAAAAGTGAAATTGCAAATTCCGAAGTCACCTTCCTCGGCCATGTTATTGAGCATGGACAAATGGCCCCACGAGATGCAAAAACGAAAGAAATTTTGTAATTTCCCCAACTGACGACAAAAAACAAAACGCAGTTCTATAGTTCCTGGGATTGAGTGGATTTTAACGAAATGTTTCAGTGTGGCTGCACCACTGACTGAATTGTTAAAAAAGAGCAAGAAGTCTCAGTGAATAGGGACTGTCAAAGGGCAATTGACAGCCTAAAGACAGTGTTAACCACTGCACCTGTATTAGCCACACCCGATTACATGAAGTCTTTCAAAGTGGCTAACGATGCCAATGATGAGGGTGTCGGCGGGGTGATTCTGCAGGAGGATGATGAAGGGACAGAAAGGCCCATCGGTTATTTTTTGAAGGAAGTTGAACGTTCATCAACAAAACGTATTAAACGGTGGAGAAAGAGACTTTAAGCTTGGTGTTGGCCGAACAACATTTCAATGTTTGTATTACCAGCAATGCATCAGAGATAATCCTGTCCACTGATCACAACGCATTGACATTTGTGGAAAATTTTAAGGACAAAAGTACCAGGCTGTTTAAATGGAACGTTTTGGTGCAGTCATTCAATTTCGCAATTGTGCATGTGGCATGACGCGAAAATGTAATTGCCGATGCGTTGTAGAGACTTGAATGAGGTACAGAAGCATTTAGGAAGGATTTTAAAAGTACCTAAGTAGCGACATTTTTTCACTGTGTGATGTGTTTGGAATAATCTGCCACAAGAAGTGTAGGAGGCTAGCACAATTACAACACTTAAAAGGCATCTGTTTGTGTATATGAATTAGAAGGGTTGGGACCAATATGTCCAAACACTGGTAAACGAAACTAGATTAAATTAGAATATCCGTTTGGCAAGGACGATAGAATCAAATGGTATTTTCCGTGCTGTACCACTCTGAGATCCATTGATCAAATCGCTTTGCAATCTTATATAAGCTTCTTGACTCTCCACTATATAACCAACGTTGGTGTCATGCATAATCTTGCTAACCATGCCTTCTATAATTCTTACCTGATTCATTGATATAAAAGACAACCAAAAGTGGATCCACCATCAAAGCCTCTGGAATACGAATGGTTACTGTACTCCAGTCCAAAGGACAACTCTCTGTCCCCTGCTATTGAGCAGAAACACACACACACACAGACACACACACACACACACAGACACACACACACACACACACAGACACGCACACACACACACACACACACAGACACACGCACACACACAGACACATACACGCACACGCACACACACAAACACACAGACACACACACACAGACACACACACAGACACACACACAGACACACACGCACACACTCACACACACACAGACACACACACAGACACACACACAGACACACACACACAGACACACACACACACACAGACACACACACACACACGCACACACACACGCACACACGCACACACACACAGACACGCACACACGCACACACACGACTCGGAGACACTGAAACACGGTTCTGTGTTGAAGACAGAGATCGACAATTTCTACTTGGTAAGGGTTCTAAGGTAAGAGCGACAATGCAAGAAAATTGTGTTAAGAGCTGTCATCCATGTCTGATCAGCAGGGTCGATGGGCCAATTGGCCTAATTCTGCTCCAATTTCTTATTATTTTTGGAAATGTATTGGAAAAGTCGTTTTAAGAGAGCATTGGAGGCTGTGTTTGATAAATACTTCATGTGGGATAGGTCTGAGGGCTGAAAGGTCTAAGGCTCTTCTTATTTGTTGTGCCTAAATACCTGAAAAAAAGATATTTGCTGTGTCGTGAATGCACTTTAGACTTAAGAGATTCTTTTTTTAAGATTGAGATAAGGACACACCTTTCTCCGTCTGGTTGGGTTGTACTTTGCGCTCTCATTCCCCGGGAACTGTAAAGATTGGGTCATGAAACCATGGAATCCATACAGTGTAGGTACAGTCCATTTGGCCCATCGAATCTACACCGACCCTCCGAAGAACATCCCACCCAGACTCACCTCCCACTCTATCCACGTAACCCTACATTTCCCATGACTAATCTAGCCAACACATCCCTGGACGCAATGGGAAATCTCCCATGGACAATTCATCTAACCTGCACAACTTTGGACTGTGAGAGGAAATCCATGCAGACAGGCAGAAAATGCGCAAACTCCATACAGTCAGCCGAGGCTTCAATAAAAACACAGGTCCCTGCAGGATGAGGCAGCAGTGCTAACGACTTACCCACTGTCCATTGAAACTATTCGAGGATGAGCTGAGAGGTGCTATTTGATGGGCAAAGGAATCAGTGTTTCTTGGGAATCGACAGAAAAGGAGTGTTCAGCTTCAATCAGACCAGCCATGATCTCTCTAAATTGTGCAGCAGGCTCGAAGAACCAAATGGTCAACTGATGACCGTATCCCAGGTGTTACTCTCTCACTCACCGCTTAATGCCTCAGGGTAGAGGAACATACCTTTCAGCCAGTCAGGATTAATTCAATGGAATAGTGGGAGACCATTCTGCCCCTCTAAGTAGTTACACAGGTACATTTTCAAGTTTTCCGTCTTATGAGTACATTACACAGCACAGGATGAAGCCATACAACGTTCCGAGAATGCGATTCAGGAACAGGGAGCCCGGGTTAACTATCAGAAAATACAGAGTAGAGATCGATACTTATCTTAAGGAAGGAAAGCTGTAACTAATGGAATTCCTCAAGCTTCGGTGTTAGTTCATCACCATTTACAATCTAGAATTGTGTTTTGGAGCTATATTTGCTGATGCATCAGGATAGTCATTCAATAAGATGTGATTGGAGACAAAGCTTCTGCAATGGGATGAAGACGGGTAGGGGAGTGAGTAAACCTTCAGAAATACAAATACTGTATTGATCATTGGACGTTTGCTTGGGAAATAAATAAAACAAAAGGAATTTATTGAAATGGAGGGAGAATGCAAATGATTTTGTGTGTCCTAGTACAGGAATCTCATCGAGTTAGTCTGCGGATGTAGCAAGTGTTTTTGCAAGGTAAGTGGAACGATGATGGTTCATACAAGGGGTTTCAGGTATAACCTTAGACATTTCTTTACGCATTTGTACAGTCCATTCCTGAGACCAAATCTGATGTATTGTGTGTCGTCATAAATCGCTGAACGGGAAGACAAAACACAATTGCTTTCGACACTTTTCAAAGATGTTTCTATTTGCTAGTTCCTGGGATGAGCGCATTATGTTATGAAGGATCAGCAGTTTAGACTTGAAAAGGAGAGGTGTTTTTATTGACGATGTACAATCTTGAGGAGAGTACAGCTGGTGAATACTTGATTGATATTTTCTCTTATATGGGCGAGTAAATGTGGAGATGCAATTTAAGAGTAAGACACTTTCATTTTAATACATGACTTGGGAAAACATTAACTTTTTTTAAAATGAAGGCACTTAACAAGAAATGTCATTTGTTGCTAAGGTACTGGCTCTGTGTATTGCAGCCACAAAGACGTACCTAAAGGGAGCAGGGTAAGTGAGAGGATCCCTCACGTAGTCCAGTTTGGGATCGGAGAACATTATTGCGTGATTAAACTCAAACAGAGAGAGAATGTAATCTTCCTGAGAAGGATCAGCCTGGTGTTCCCGCTCTCTATGTGTTCCCCCTTACAGTGACGTGTGTGAGCTGCAAATTCCTCACTCATCTTTAATACTCATGGAAATTCCTGAGGTGTTTTCATTGGAATCTCCCCATTTCCTCACTCATTTCCAACTGTTCCAGGATGGGATTCCTTGACAAGGTGCATGTCTGGTATACACCATCAAGGAGGTGGCGAGGGTGGGTTGGGAAGAGAGTTATTGTGTGCGCGTACATGCGCGCATGTGTTTCAATATTGATGTACACATTTGCAACGTCTAAACTGTGTTATTGCTTTTCTTACTCTGTTCATATATTCTTATTTTTGCAGAGTAAAGAAACCAGCTTTAATTTGTTCCGAACACTAACTGCGACCCACTCTGAGAATTATACCACTGGGCATTTCACCAACCTGCTCATATGTATGGCCACTGGAAAAGTGGGACTAGAAAAAGAAACATTGATCTGAAAAAGCCACAAAATTACTGATCAGTGAGCTACTGGGTAAGTTGCTAGAGGAGATTCTGAGGAATTTTCAAAGGCCACACTTCTTATGGACAGTCAACACATATGTTTTCACAGGAAATCGTGTCTCTCTATTGTGTTTTCCGTTTTTTGAAGATGTGCAAAATTCGAAAGGTGACGGAATTGTGTAAACCCTATGGACTTCAACAGGACGTTCCACAAGATACCGCATGGTGGACAGGTTGGTCTGGTAGATCATAACTGGATTTAGGGCGAGCTTACCAATTGAATGCAAAATTGGATTGTCAGTAGGCTGCAGAGTGTGGTGGGAGCTGATTGCTTTTCAGATTGGAAACCTGCAAACAACAGTGTGCCACAATAATCTGTGCTGAGTCTCCTGCCTTTCATTAATTGTATAAATAATTTAAAAGTTAGTGCCTGGTTCGTACCTTTACAGATGACACAATTTTTTGGTAAAGTGGGGTGTCTCAGAATAGAACGGGCCCTTGATCAGATATGCCAATAGGCCAAGGAGTTGACGATGGATTTTAATTTAGATAAATGTGAAGTGTGCGTTCTGGTAGGGTAGAGCATGGCAGGAATTATCAACTTTATCCTGGATCCCAGAGAGTATTGTTGAGCAAGTAGACCTCGGGGTGCAGACTCAGTTCCTTGAAATTGGAGGTAGATAGGATAGTGAAGGACACATTTGGCCCGCTTCCCTTCATTCTTCAGTGCATTGAGTATTGGAGTTGCAATGCCATGTTGCGGATGTACAAGATGTTGGTGAGGCCACATTTGGAATAATTTGGTTAATCTGATTCGCCCTGCTACAGAAAGGATATTTTTAGCCTTGAGAAAATTTTGAAAAGATTTCCAAGATATTGCTGGGAATGTAGCGTTTAAGTCAGAGGGAGAGTGTGGACGGACTGGCGCGTTTTTAATAACTTGGAGCATCGAAAATTGATGGGTGATTTTATCGAGGTGTACAAAATCATGAACTGCATGGATGACATTAATAGCTAACATGTTCATTGCCAGGATAGGGGAGGTCCACAAATAGAGGCATGGGTTTACGTGAAAGAGGAAATGTTTTACACGGACCTTAGTGGCAACATTTTCATCAAATAGTGAGGAGCGCGCTGACAGAGGAATTGGTACAATTTCAACATTTAAAAGGCATCGGCATAGGTATATGAATGGGAAGAATTTCGATGGATGTGGGCAAAATCCTGGAAAATATGATTGATATATCTTGGTATAACAGGTCCACGTGGTCAAGCTGTACTAAATTGTCCGTTTCTGAAATGCATGACTCTCCAACTCTATACGAGGGATGAGGTGAAATTATAAAAGTGACTTTAGAGTGGGAATGCCCTTCTGCAGACGTTTATGGTGCTTTTCTGTTTATATTTATTCCAAGCTGAGTCAGTTCAATATTTGACAGAAAAGTGAGTTACAAATAATGGGATACAGATAGGAAAGTGGGCTGAGACCCCAAACTGAGCTGAAAATGTGTTGCTGGAAAAGCGCAGCAGGTCAGGCAGCATCCAAGGAACAGGAGAATCGACGTTTCGGGCATAAGCCCTTCTTCATGAATGAGACCCCAAACTGATCAATCTTGATGTTATTGGCTGGTGAACACCGCTCAACTGCCCACTCCTGCTCCTCAGTCTGATGTTTCTGTGTTCCATTCAGCCCTTCAGATCTGATCGACAGGAGCAGTAGCTGGCCACTTCTTACGGTAACCTGGTGCACAGAAACAGAGAAGACCATTCAGTCCTTCAGGACTGTCAGGCACAGTTTGGGTTCGTTTGGAAAATGTAATTGGAAAACCCAAGTTTGGTGCGAAAGACGCCCCTCATCTGTCTTTACAGAGCTTCAAAAACCTGCTCGTACTTCATTTGTTGATAATTTTGTAGACCCATATTCACTGTGAATATAGCCCCCTTATTATACCTAGAAATCACAAAATCCTCTGGTCTCCCTGACTGCAACATTCAATAACAGAACTTCCAGGAAAATAACACCCACTAAGTTTGCAATAACAAAATGTGACAACAAAAGAAACAGGAGCATGTTGTTCACCTCTCCAACACCACCACAACCCCCCATCTCACACACACACACACACACACACACACACACACACACACACACACACACACACACACACACACACACACACACACACACACACACACACACACACACACACACACACACACACACACACACACACACACACACACACACACACACACGTGTCTTGCCTTTCAATAGATCATGGCAGATCTGCTTTCGGTCTCAACTACTCTTCAATGATAAATCTCCATAGCTCTCAACTCCATGTAATGTCAAAATCCGTCTCACTTCTCTTTCATTATTCTCAGTGACCTAGCTCCTCTGACACTCTGGAATGGATAATTCCTGAAATTCACTATACTCTATTTGCAGGAAACCTTCCCTGTTCCTATACCACGATCCATGAATATGAATAAAAGAGATGAATACAAGGGTTCAGGTAAGTGTGACTGGTCCTGATATCAAGGCAGTGGTTGACTGACAATGAAATCATTGAGCGAAACATAATTGGATTATTGGGAATCAGTGTGAACTCCATCCTGGTTGAATCGAATCAAAGCAAAAAGGAAGACGTTTGTGGTTCGTGGATGTCTATCATTTCAGTCCCGGGACATCTCTGTGGAAGATCCTCAGGGTATATTCTTTAGCACAAATATCTTCAGCTTCTTCATCAATGTCTTTTCCCCCATCATAAGGTCAGAAGTGGGGATGGACACTGATTCTCACACAGTGTTCAGAACACTGTGTTCCCCTTTGCTTCTGAAACAGTGTGTGTCCGTGTGCAATAAGACCCAGGCAATATTCAAGCTTATGGTATTAAAGTGCAGACAACATTCATGCAACAGTACTGCTAGTCACTGCACAATTCTACAGTTAGAAATGAAAAGTTCATTCAGCTTCTCACACTGCCTTCACGGGAAAATGAGGAAGTCATTCACCCGAATTAAGTAATTGGAAATGAGCAGGGATAGCCCATTTAGTGCCTCCAGCCGATTACACAACAAGAGAAGGCGACGAGTGTTATGGAGCAGACCAGACCCCCTCAAAACTATATTCTGAAGCTAACCTAAGTTCTAACAGTCTCTTATTATATAGACGTAAAATCTCTGATCCAGATGCAATGTGACCTGTAAAACTACTCGTAATGAGATATACACAAATTATTTAAGCACTGTAGTTAACATTCAACCAAATAAAGAGTAATTCAGACTACTAATAGATGCGGCAACAGTATAGGAACATCCCATATAAAAATGGCTCAATGGAAAGCTCAGATACAGATTCTCACAAACATTTCTCCAAATCAGTAGGTTAAAAAAAAGTACACAAGGAGAAAATTCAGGGACAGTAGCAGCCAGGAGACATTCACTGAAAACTGTTATCTCTGTTGAGACTCCAATAGCTTCTGATTTTACTGAGAAACGAACACCCAGAAATCCTAACGCGTGAGACCTGGCCACACCGTTCAAAACAAGGTCTCCCAAGCTGTTTACTGCAGTGTTCTGAACGAGACAGCTTAGTACATCATGTCCCATTTCTCCCTGCGAAAAGAATCCGGTCAGAATCGCTTCTTAAAACCACGGCATTGTCCCACTAGACAGCACATCGAGCTGCTAAACAGGAACCAAAGAAGTTACCCAATCAGACCCTGGCCAATCGGACAGGGAAGAAACGATTCAGCACCTTGAGTCTAATTAATCGGAGTGAAGACTGCATGAGTGGAGCTGCCGAACACCAAAAGGAAAATGTCATTTGTTGTACAGACCGCCAAACAGTATTTATGATAAAAGGGACGATATCGAAATTCGAGATGAAGGCCCTGAAGTTACAGCAGATTTTGTTTTGGAAGATTTGAAACTACATGTTGATTGCCCTAACAACACTAGTAGCAATCTGAGGGAGGGGGATCTCCTTGAGTGTGTTTGGAATGGTTTCCTCAAACAATATGTCGAAGGAACTAAGCTTGCAGGAAAAATAATAACTGACAGCAAAAGTCTCTGTTGACATGTGAAGAGAAAGACTGATGAAGAAAAATGAAGGTCCAGTGCACTTAGAATCAGGTGAACTCATAATGGACAGCAAAGTCATGGCAGAACAGTTTAAAAGTAGTTTGGATCTGTCTTCACTAAGGATAAATACTGTGTAATAAAAAAAGTATTAATTAAAAACACTGTGGTGCGCGACCTTTCGCAGTAGAATTCTTCATTAAAATGGAAAGTGTCACTATTAAATTTGAAACTATATCCTGTCCCTGTGTAACTGACTCGAGGGGCTGAATGACCTCGTACTGCTCCTGTGAATTTGAGTCAATGTATTGAAGTGCTACTTCCTCGTTCGATTCGAAAGGGCCAAGGGGCTGATTGGGTTACCCCGGTTTCTGTTTAACAGCTCCATGTGCTGACTAGTGTGACAAAACTGCAGCGTTAAGAAGTGATTTTGTCCTGATTTCTTCTGAGAGAGATTGAACGAGAGGTACCAAGCTGTCCAGTTAGAACACATGCGTGAACAACTTTGGAGGCTTTGTGTTTATTGTAATGCAGCTTGAATTGATGTGGCCAGCTAACACAAGTTAGGATTTCTGGGTTTTCGTTTCTCAGTAACATCGGAAGCTATTGGGGTCTCATCAGAGTTAGAGGCTTCAGTGAATGTCTCCTTACTGGTACTGACTGCGAATTTTCTCTTCGTGATCTTTCTCTTTTTTTCCTCCTGAATTGGAGAAGTGTTTATGAGAATCTGTGTCTGAACTTTCCTTTTTAACCAAGAGACTTATTTATGGGATGTTCTAATATTTGACCAGCTAGTTAGCAATAGTTACTGTATCTATTATTGTGTGATGTATTCCAATAAAGATATTCTGAATTACACTTTGTTTGTAATATTTTGACTATAAGGCTTAAATAGATTGTGCATAATTTATTACTGAGTAGTTTGACTAGTCACATTGCATCTAGATCAGAGACTTTACATCTGCCTTTAAAATAAGAAAGCGTTAGAATCTAGGCAACCTTCTTAAGATATTTTTGAGGGGGTCTGGTCGAGTCCATAAATATCATAGAGGCATCTTCCATCTCCGAGAAGACATACCTGTGTTCCCTACGGAAGACAGAGTCTGGCGGGAATGTCTTACTGTTTCAGAAGCAAGATATGGTGGCTGATTTGGGGTTTGTGTAAAACAAGACATTCAGTGCAAGATCACACACCGACTGCACATTAATGTGAGGAGTGTACATTCAGATCAATCGCCTTGGGGTTCTGCAGAGGCACAATAACTATTATGAATGCCCCATGAGATTGATAAATGGATTCTCGAACTTCGACTAATTGTAATCTAGTTCGTCATGATGAAGGGCTTTTTTTGCCAAAAATGTCGACCTGTCCTGCTCCTCAGATGCTGCCTGACCTGCTGTGCTTCTCCAGCGCCACTCTAACCTTGACTCTGATCTTCATCATCTTCAGTACCCACTTCCCTCATGCTGAGCTTGTCTAGTGTACGTCCTGTATACCTTGCTCAGTCCAAGTTTCTTTCCACCCTATGATCGTTTCGTGTTCCTTGGCGTTGCCTGGCCTGCTATGCTTTTCCAGCGACACACGTTTTCACTCTGG
The DNA here is from genome assembly GCF_037043375.1 of Chiloscyllium plagiosum. NCBI lineage: Eukaryota > Metazoa > Chordata > Chondrichthyes > Orectolobiformes > Hemiscylliidae > Chiloscyllium > Chiloscyllium plagiosum. Next base: position 13,125,500 of record NW_028270179.1, on the reverse strand, counting down.
ATGTGTCGGTTTCACATAGGATTATGGCTGAGGTACGTCTTCTCAGATACAGGCTATCGCTGCAGGACTTTCCTAGGAAAGTGCCCAGGGCCAGTCATCTTCAGCTGCGTCGTCAATGATCTTCGCTCCATCATAAAGTCAGTTTTCGGGAATGCTCAGTGATGATTGCACACTGTTCAGCACCATTCATGACTTCTCAGATAATTAAGCAATTCATATCAAGATGTAACAAAAATGAAAAAGATCCTCATTATACCATGATGCTAAAGGAGCGGTAAATCTCTCACAAGAAAGAGCCTAAAGTCTGTATCTCAAAGCGAGGAGCATTGATAATAAGATGGCTGAATTAACTGTGCAGACAGTCATTAATGGATATGATGTATGGGAATCAAGTAGACCTGTCTCCAAGGGGACCAAGGATGGGAACTCAAAGTGGAAATTTCTTCAACTTTCAGGAAATTTCGAAGGTAGGAAATGGAGTTGGGTGGAGTTGCTGTTCAGGAGGAGATTAACACAACAGAAAGGGAGGACATTAGCTTGGTTTCTGCATGAGTGGAGCTGCACCAAATGGAAAAAAGGCATTTGGTGTACAGATCACCAAATAGTAGTTGTGAAGTCGGGGACATTACCAAAATTAGAAGTTACAGCCGTCATTATGGATGACTTCAATCTACGTATTTATTGCACGAATCAAACTGGTAGCAATGTCGGTACAAACCCACCGACTCCCACAGCTACCTGGATTACACCTCTTCCCACCTTACCTCCTGCAAAAATGCCATCCCGTTTTCCCAGTTCCTCCGCCTCCGCCGTATCTGCTCCCAGGAGGACCAGTTCCACCACAGAACACACCAGATGGCCTCGTTCTTTACAGACCGCAATTTCCCTTCCCACGTGGTTAAAGATGCCCTCCAACGCATCTCGTCCACATCCCGCACCTTCGCCCTCAGACCCCCACCCCTGCAACCGTAACAAGGACAGAACGCCCCTGTTGCTCACCTTCCACCCTACCAACCTTCGCATAAACTAAATCATCCGCCGACATTTCCACCACCTCCAAAAAGACCCCACCACCAGGGATATATTTCCCTCCCCTACCAGGGATATATTTCCCTCCCCACCCCTTTCCACCTTCCGCAAAGACCGTTCCTCCGTGACTACCTGGTCAGGTCCACGCCCCCCTACAACCCACTGTCCCATCCTGGTACCTTCCCCTGCCACCGCAGGAATTGCAAAACCTGTGCCCACACCTCCTCCCTCACCTCTATCCAAAGCCATATAGCAGCCTTCCACATCCATCAAAGTTTTGCCTGCACATTCACCAATATCATTTATTGTATCCGTTGCTCCCAATGCGGTCTCCTCTACATTGGGGAGACTGGACGTCTCCTAGCATAGCGCTTTAGGGATCATCTCCGAGTCACCCGCACCAATCAACCACACCGCCCTGTGGCCCAACATTTTAACTCCCCCTCCCACTCTGCTGAGAACATGGAGGTCCTAGGCCTCCTTCACCGCCGCTCCCTCACCACCTGACGCCTGGAGGAAGAACGCCTCATCTTCTGCCTTGGAACACTTCAACCCCTGGGCATCAATGTGGAATTCAACAGTTTCCTCATTTCCCCTTCCGCCACCTCACCCCACTTCCAAACTTCCAGCTCAGCACTGTCCCCATGACTTGTCCGACCTGCCTATCTTCTTTTCCACTTATCCACTACACCCTCCCCCTTGACCTATCGCCTTCATCCCCTCCCCCCACTCACCTATTGTACTCTATGCTACTTTCTCCCCATCCACACCCTCCTCTCACTTATCTCTCCACCCTTCAGGCTCTCTGCCCGTATTCCTAATGAAGGGCTTTTGCCCGAAACGTCGATTTTACTACTCCGCGAATGCTGCCTGAACTGCTGTGCTCTTCCAGCACCACTAATCCAGAATCTGGTTTCCAGCATCTGCAGTCATTGTTTTTACCTACCTGATACACAAGGAAAGACTAGATGAACTGGGATAGGACTTGTTGGAATTAGAAATATGAGGGGGAATCTCATCGAAGCATATAACCTCCAAGTGAAATTGGACTGATTACGTGCAGGAAGAATGTTCCTAATATTGGGGAACTCCAGAACTAGGGGCCACAGTCTAACTATAAGGGATAGCCCATTCAGCACAGGGATGGGGAAGACGTTCTTCACTTGGAGAGTTGTGAACCTGAAGAAGTCTTTCCTACAGGAAGCTGTTGGGGCCAATCATTAGAAATATCCAATAGGGAGCGAGACGTGGCCATTGTGGCTTAAAGGATCAACGAGTATGGAGAGAAAGCCAGAATTGGATACTGAGATTGCATAATCATTCAAGATCTAATTGAACAGCGATGTGGTCTCGATAAGCCGAATCACCTACTCCTGCATCCATTTCCTATGTGTATATGTTATTACGTTATGCCTGCACTGCTCACAAAGCTGTTCCGTGTACTTAGTTACACGTGACAACAAAGCAAACCAATCAATCCTGGGTAAAGTTTGGAATTTATCACCCCATCCACGTTTCATTTGGAAATAAGTGATCCTCACCAATACCCAAATTTCAATGTCGCCATTTTCTCTTCTCTCACAGCGTGATAAACCAATCACTCAGCTTCTGCACTCTCTCCTTCTGGAACCATTGCTTTTGTCTGTACAACGAGGTCACTCCATGAAAAGGAGATCATGCAGTACTTTAAAACTCTCTGAGAAAGGTTCGACTGCTGCAGAAAGTTGACTTTACTTATGTTCTTGAATCATCTTACAATGAAAAACAATACAACGTTCAATGCCCCTTCACTTACGGCTGAGTATGTACTATTTTGATGATTCATGACTTAGACATGTAGGTCCTTTTGGACAACCACACCTCCTAACCACGCACAATTTAATAGATACAAAATAAGATGCATGCTATTTCTTTCCCATACTCCAGACATTTGTCTGACTTGCAAGTTACTGTATTTCCAAACATCGATACGAGTGATTACTCATGAGTAACAGCCTTCAGTCCAAAAAAGTGTGCTGCTCTGTGTACTGTCTCCATTAACTAATTCTTAATCCAAGTCCTGTATTTTCTCCTAAGCCATGGACTTTCGCTCACCTGTCATAACCATGTCAAAAACGCTACAAATTCAAGCACAAAACTCCCACTGGTCCTAATTTGTGGAAGAGTCAGCTAAGAATTCCACATTTTTCGAGTCATATCATGATTCCGCAAGTGTCTCGGTATCACATTCCTTCTAAAAATTATAATGTTCCAGTTCCTGTAGCTACGTTCCAGACTGCAGAATTGCAATAGCTACTTTTTCATTCTGCAAGAAACAGAATTTTCAGAATTGAAGGCATTTGAATAATAATAAAGAATTCATTCTTGTAGGTAGAACGTTTAAAATACATTTGGATATTTACGTGAATCTGAAAGGTTTAGAGCGATATGGTTCAAGTACAGGCAGTTTGGGCTAGGTTAGTTTGGGATTATGGTCAGCGTGGAATTGCTGGATGGAATTGTTGCTTCTGTTTGGAATGACTGTATATTTCTTTCACGAGCTGCATTCCCACCTGCAAGAAAACTCTGGTTATGGAGCTTATCTGATGCAGCAATTTACGAAACTTCAATTTAATCGCCTTTTAGAGTAATTACACTAAATTAATCCTAACGTGTCACAGTTTCTCATTTTCGGCCGTTACTTTGTCTATAATATTTATAGAACATAGAACATAGAACAATACAGCACAGAACAGGCCCTTCGGCCCACGATGTTGTGCCGAACATTTGTCCGAGCTTAAGCACCCATCCATATACCTATCCAATTGCCGCTTAAAGGTCACCAAAGATTCTGACTCTCCTCCTCCCACAGGCAGCGCATTCCATGCCCCCACCACTCTCTGGGTAAAGAACCCACCCCTGACATCTCCCCTATACCTTCCACCCTTCACCTTAAATCTATGTCCCCTTGTAACACTCTGTTATTCCCGGGGAAAAAGTTTCTGACTGTCTACTCTATCTATTCCTCTGATCATCTTTTAAACCTTTATCAAGTCACTCCTCATCCTTCGCCGTTCCAATGAGAAAAGGCCTAGCACTCTCAACCTATCCTCGTACAACCTATTCTCCATTCCAGGCAACATCCTGGTAAATCTTCTCTGCACCCTCTCCAAAGCTTCCACATCTTTCCTCAAGTGAGGCGACCAGAACTGCACACAGTACTCCAAATGTGGCCTAACCAAAGTCCTGTACAGTTGTAATTCCCGGGTTTATCGCTATTCCCTTTTTTTAACAGGGGCACAGCATTCGCCACTCTCCAGTCCCCTGGTACCACCCCCGTTGACAGTGAAGATGAAAAGATCATTGCCAACGGTACTGCAATTTCCTCTCTTGCTTCCCACATAATCCTAGGATATATCCCATCAGGCCCGGGGGACATGTCTATCCTCAAGTTGTTCAAAATGTCCAACACATCTTCCTTCCTAACATGTATCTCCTCTAGCTTACCAGACCGTTTCACACTCTCCTCTTCAACAATACGGTTCCTCTCATTCGTAAATACTGAAGAAAAGTACTCATTCAAGACCTCTCCTATCTCTTCCGACTCAATACACAGTCTCCCACTACTGTCCTTGATTGGACATACCCTCGTTCTCGTCATTCTCATGTTTCTCACATACGCATAAAATGCCTTTGGGTTATCCTTGATTCTATACGCCAGGGATTTTCCATGTCCTCTCTTGGCTCTCCTAAACCCTTTCTTCAGGTCCCTTCTGGCTGTCCTGTATCCCTCCACTGCTCTGTCTGAACCTTGTTTCCTCAACCTTATGTAAGCCTCCTTCTTCCTCTTTACAAGACATTCAACCTTCCTCGTCAACCAAGGTTCCCTCACACGACCATTTCTTTCCTGCCTGACCGGTACATACATATCAAGGACACGTCGTATCTGTTCATTGAAAAATTCCACATTTCCACGACATCCTTCCCCGACAGCCTATGCTCCCAACTTATGCTCCTCAGATCCTGTCTTACAGCATCGTAATTACCCTTCCCCCAATTGTAAAACCTACCCTGTTGCACGCACCCATATCTCTCCATAACCAAGGTGAAAGTCACAGAATTGTGGTCATCATCACCAAAATGTTCACCCACTAACAAGCCCATCACTTGTCCCTGTTCATTACCGAGTAGCAAATCCAAAATGGTCTCCCCTCTGGTCGGACAATCTACATACTGTGTTAGAAAAGCTTCCTGGACACACTGCACAAACACCACCCCATCCAATCTACTTGATCTAAAGAGCTTCCAATCAATATTTGGGAAGTTGAAATCGCCCATGACTCCTCCCCTGTGGCTTCTGCACCTTTCCAAAATCTGTTTCCCAATCTGTTTCTCCACATCTCTGCTGCTATTGGAGAGCCGATAGTAAACACCCAACAAGGTGACTGCTCCTTTCCTATTTCTGACTTCAGCCCATACTACCTCTAAAGGCAGATCCCCCTCGAACTGCCTTTCTGCAGCTGTTATACCATTTCTAATTAGCAACGCCACCCCCCTTCTTTTTTACCACCCACCCTAATCCTACTGAAACATATGTAACCAAGAACCTCCAAATCTGGACGATTTTCTGTATCTTCATCTCTGCAGCAGAGATGGCCCCCGTCACTGAGTGAGTATCCGTGGCAGCGTCATCCTCAACATGACTGGAATCAACAGCTCCTGAGTGAGGGAGAGGACTGCACTCAGGAGATAACATTCCTGCTGGGAACGTTCCAGAATCGACATAGTTTAATGAATTGTCACTTGATCATCAATGTGAATGACGTAGCTCCAGGAAGAGATAAGGAAAAATTTGGGATCAAAAATTTTATAACTGGAAGGCTGGCCAGAAGCAGCTGCAACTAGAAAGGTGTAGATGGTGATTTATTCAAAAACAGCACTGAGACAGAAATGAAGACTGGGGATATTTTGGAGGTGGCAATGGTCAGGTTTGGTGATGAAGGAATGATTAAGGTACAAGTCAGCCGAGGGGAAAATGGGGTAATTATAGTTATGAACACTTTTGTGATTCCTCAGATGTTTGTCAGTGAATGGTATGAAACAGGAATGAAGTTTGTGATTGAAAGTGAGAATAATAGTTTACATATTTGCCAAATATAGATAACAGAAATAACGATAGCGTTCACAATGGTTGGCAAGAGTAATAAGTAGACAGACATATCATGTAGAGATGACGATGCTGAACTGGGATGGTCAAAGTCAAAAATCACACAACACCAAGTAATTGTCCAACAGCCTTATTTCGAAGCATTAGCTTTCGGAGCGCTCTGAAAGCTACTATTTCCAAATAAACCTGTTGGATTATAACCTGGTGTTTTATTTTACCTTTGGATAGGTATCGACTTATCAGGAAATCCAAAGGAGCAAGGATGAGAGAGTAACCTGCCTGAACAATCATCAATATAGATTGTATCCGCAATGTTAAGCATGCCCAATTATCAGAGAGATAGTGAAGACCATCGGATAAACTGCTGTCCATTATTGTAACATTCCAAGCTATTGTTCTCAGGATCTGATCAATTGTTCGATCATTCCAGTCCAATGTTGACAGATTTTGATCTCTCCCTCACTCAGGAGCTGTTGATTCCAGTCATGTTGAGGATGACGCTGCCACGGATACTATGGGATAACACATTGAAAGAAGCCTCTTATGAAGAAAAGAGGGAAATTCTGCAGTTTGGATTCATGGAGACTGAAGTCGATCACAGTCACTGAATAAACAGCTCCAGATAACCCCTTTCATAACAAACCATTTAATGTAACAACAATATTGCTCTCGGTGAGATATTGAAATCGCCTGCTATTGGTCTTTTTGCTCAGCTCCAATTACTCCAACAATGTTAGAAGTAAAGTTGAAATGTAATGATCTCTCTACACTTTCTCGATTATTCTGCTGTGTGATCCACATTAGCGTTCTATGCAACCACGCTCACAAATACTAATCGACAGTTTCTTACTACACTAAAGTTTCATCCACCAACAACAACTCCCAATCTAAAAAATTGTCTCTGTGTGCAACTGTTCGGAACACATACAGGGAGTGCGGATTTCTCCGGGCTTTACTCTCACAGCTCTCATAAGTCTTTTTAAAAATTCTTTAACACGATGCACTTCAATAATTTGTTTCTCTGGCTGCAGTCATCTTATCGAACAGTGTTTTCTTTTTCAGATATTTTGGCCTTCATCCAAAAGTAAGAGCTATATTTACAATTGCCTTACTTATTGGCATTAAAGGGTCAGAGAGGGTTTGTATGTGTCATTCATTAAGAAACTGAAAGAAATAGAAAACAGTCGCTGTGGAGACTGGAGAGGTGTAAAGTTATATTGCCCAGTCACCAATTACTTCTTGATGGACAGATCAAACTGAAAAACAGAAAGGAACAGAACACATTTGGAAGAAGTAAAGGCGAGTGACGATGTAAACAAAGCAGGGTAATCTGAAATTGAATGCAGGTAAATAGTTTAATGAAAACGGTGTCATCAGTGTGTGCAGACAGATAATACTGTTCATTCTCAATCTGTTGTGAACATATGACCAACAGCGACACAGCTAACAAAATTTAGGACGGATATGACATACAACATTCATAAAATATTAAAACGTTATTTAATCCTTTGCTGGGGTGTTATGTTCCCTTCTCTCAACGTCCCACCCCACTTTTCTGTAATTCCCTGTTCTAGTCTCCCATTCTGTTACAAATTCCTGTTTCTGGTGGGCTCGTCTTATTTCAATTAATCCACTTTCTTCGGGAAAATACATATATTATCCTGCTTGGTTTTGTCAACAGCTGATATCTGTAATGTCATTGGAGACAAAAGTTCTGGCATTCGACCCAGCACTTGAGCATATTAATCTGTTGTAGACACACTGTACAGGAGACCACAGCAGACAAGAATTGGCAGAAGAAGTATTGAAGTACATCTACTTCTATCGATAATCTATTTTCTCTATTTTTACATCTCTTCATTCATGTTATCTCTGTTTCTTTGTATCTAGTTAATAAATACTTTAATTGTTTTCAGTGTCCCATGTCTGAAACCTCTTTCTTTTAGTTTATACCTATTGGTCTCTTGTTGATGTGATGTGATTATAATTGAGTAATGTAACTTCAATGACATGGGAGAGTTGATTGGAAAGGGAGCTGAGCAGGGAAGATATAGAAGCGGCACGAGCAAGGGTTCCTGGGGGTAATTTAGAGGCACAACTGAAACCCATCCCAAGAAAGACGAAACATATTCAGTGAAGGTCAAGGCCACCGTCAATGAAAAGGGAAGACAGGAACATCATGAAAACGAAGCAGCAAGCATATTATGTGGTGATGATTATTGGCAATCCAAAGCATTAGGAAGCCTTTAAATAGCGTTGGAAGATAACTAATACAAGCAGCAAAGAGGAGAAGATGAAATACGACAGTAATTTTGTTAATATAAAAGAAGATTGCAAGAGGTTTGTCGGCCGACCTCCCTTCGCTCGAATCCATCTACCAGACAAGGAAAGGCCACCAGCATTTTCAAAGAACCATCCCACCCGTGTTATGCTTTTTCTACAATCTCTACCCTCAGGGAGAAGGGACACAAGCTTGAGCACACGCACCAGCCGGTTTGGAAACAGTTTCTACCCTACTGTTGTTCGAATAGTGAATGGACTCAATACTCTTAGCATTCGCCTGCAATTGTGTTTTTTTTGCCACTGTTTACCTAGTACGTAGTTATCTATCCTATTAACTGTGTGATCTGCCTGCATTGCTCTCAAGACAAAACCTTTCACTGTGCCTCGCTACACGTGACAATAAATTCAATTCAATTCAATTCAATTCAATGCATATGTAACAGGGAGGGGAGGAAGGCCAGAGCAAATATTAGACTGCTGATAAATGAGGCGGGAGGAGCTATGGGAAACAAATAAATGGCAGAGAAATTGAATAGATACATTGTCTCTGTCTTCTTGTGAAAGAAACAAGCAGTCTGCCAGAACTTCTAGAGAGTCAAGGGGCAGGTTCTGTGCCGTGACCACCACGACAGAGAAGGTCCTGACGAGGTTGGAAGATCTGAAGATGATAAATGATCCCGATCAGATGGAGTTCTGAGAATGCTAAGGAAATTGTGGAGGCATTGCTGCCTATCTTACAGTAATCACTGGAGTGAGGGAGTACTGGTAAATATAACCCCCTTGCTTAAGGAGAGAGGGATACAGAAGACAGGAAATGATAGGTGGCCGGGCAAGTGGAAACTTTCATTAAGAAAGCTCAGTGGATCATTGGGTTTATGAATAGACATACAGAGTATAAAAGCAAGGAAGCTATTGAGTATACTGGAAATAGTATGAATGAGCTGCAGCATAAGAAGAGTTACTTACAAGTGTGGTTGAAACAAAGGAAATCGGTTCGAAGCAGACAGAAGCAGATATGTCAAACAATGTGTTACCTAGTCCTTGTAGTTAAGTTGTGGGAACAGCGTGCCAGTAAATAATGTTTTTAGAAATCTATGAAAATCAAAAATCCAAAGTTGCTGTGTAGGTCACAACGTGAAACTAGGCACTCAATAGATGTGAAACTGGAAAGGCACAGCAGGTATGACAGCATCAGAGCAACAGGAAAGTCTACATTTCTGGCCAAGACACTATGTCAGGGCTGGGGAGGTGAAAGGAACCCAGAAGGATGCAGAGAGTGCGGTGTGCGGATCGGGAAAGTATAGGAGGAATGGTAATATGTGGATGCAGGAAGGGGGTTCTTACGATTGGTCAGTTGGATGGATGAAGCAAATATGTGAGTGGGAAGATGGACAGGGTAGGTCAGGTCAGGGAGCGGGGACAACGGATAAGGCTAGCAATGGAGGGATTTTGAAGGTGGTGAAGTCGATATTCAGGCCTTTGGGCTACAAGCTTCTAAGGTGAATTATCAGATGGTGTTCCTAACGTTTCAGTTTATGGGGCTGAAGAGTCTTCACATATTTCTCCACAACAGTTTCTAGGTACTGAAGGGTCTCCTCCTGTGTCCCTGAATTGAGGTGATTGGTCTTCTCCTATCAAAGGACAAGTGGCTGAATTACCTCCTCCTTTCCAACAAAAAAGTCACAAATACTTTCATGCCTTTCTCCGTTTTCTGTGCAACAGGTTCGAAAGGCTGATTGCCCGTCTCTTGTTCCAGTTTACCAGTCTCCAATTACTTTGTGGCCATTTATAGTTCCTGTGTTCCAGACTTGAAGAAACAGAATGGACTGATCATGTTGCTGTGTAACAGAATATTGGTACTGCATGGCCTACTCTGGGTCCAGTATTATAGACACGAGGGGCTTGTTGGTGTTCTCGTGAAACTGTGTGTCAGGCTCCAGGGGCTGTGCAGCGCTACCTTGTTCTGATGTAACTGGGCCAAATGGCCTGGATAAACCTCTGCTGTTCCTGTGTAACAGGCTGGAGAAGGGGAATGGATTTTCCACTTTCTGTGTAGTTGGTTCCTGTTGCTGACTCCTTCAAGTGTCCCATGTAAATATATTTCATTTATGTAAATTCAAATGGGTATTAGATCAACACAATCCACCTACCTGAATGTCCTGCGTTGGCCTATTACCCGCCCTCACTCTCTTCATTTCCAACTGCCGCCGAGACATTGACCACCTAAACCTGTCTACCTCCTCCCCCTCTCCAACCTCTCACCCTGACAATGCGCAGCCCTCCACTGCCTCTGCTCCAATCCCAACCTCACTATAAAGGGGGTGCAATGGAAGTTTGCCGCACTGACCTCTACACCGCCGAAGCCAGATGCCAACTCGAAGACACATCCTTCTACCACAACCTCGACCATGATCCCACCCACCATCACCAAAGCATCATCCCCGAGACCATACAGAATCTGATCACCTTAGGCGATGTCCCATGAAAAGCTTCCAAACTCATTGTCCGGGATACCTGAATTGCCCGATTATAACTCCTTCCCAAGATCCACAGGTCTGACCAACCCCGCTGACCCATTGTCTCAGCATGCTCCTACCCCACCGAACGCATCTCCACCTACTTGTATACTATCCTATCCCCCTCGTCCAGGAACTCCCCACATATGTTCGAGACACCACCCACACCCTCCACCTCCTCCAAGACCTCTGTTTCGCCGGCCCCGAACGCCTCCTCTTCACCACGGATATCCAGTCCCTCTACACCTCCATCCATCATGACCAGGGCCTCCAAGTCCTCCGTTTCTTCCTCTCCCGAAGTCCCCAACAGTACCCTTCTGCTGACACTCTCATTCGTTTGGCCGAACTGGTCCTCACCCTTAACAATTTCTCCTTCGAATCCTCCAACTTCCTCCAGACCAAAGGGGTATCCATGGGCAACCGAATAGGCCCCAGTTATGCCTGTCTCTTTGTCAGCTGCGTAGAACAGTCAATCTTCCGTAGTTACACTGGTTCCACACCCCACCTCTCCCTCCGCGACATTGATGACTGTATCAGCGCCAGCTCGTGCTCCCGCGAGGAGGTTGAGCAGTTCATCAACTTCACCAACACATTCCACACCGACCTTATATACACATGGACCCTCTCTGACACCGCCCTCCCTTTACTGGACCTTTCCATCTACATTAATGACGACCGACTTGATACTGACATTTTTTACGAACCCACCGACTCCTACAGCTACCTGGATTACGCCTCTTCCCACCCTAGCTCCTGCTAAAATGCCAACCCTCCTCCCAATTCCACCGCCTCCGCCGTATCTGCTCCCAGGAGGACCAGTTCCACCACAGAATACACCAGATGGCCTCCTTCTTTAGAGACCACAATTTCCCTTCCAACATGGTTGTAGATGCCCTCCAATGCATCTCATCCACATCCCAAACCTCCACCCTCAAAACGGCCCACCCCCAACGGTAACAACGACAGAACCCTCCTGGCCCTCACCTTCCACTCAACCATCCTTTGCATCAACTGCATCTCCGCCACCTCCAAATGGACCCCACCATCAGGGATATATTTCCCTCCCCACCCCTTTCACAAAGACTGTTCCCTCCGTGACTACCTGGTCAGGTCCACGCCCCCCTACAACCCACCGTCCCATCCTGGCATCATCCTCTGCCACCGCAGGAATTGCAAAACCTGCGCCCACACCTCCTCCCTCATCTCCATCCGAGGCCCCAAAGGAGCATTCCACATCCATCAAAGTTTCACAGCATATCCACCAATATCATTTATTGTATCCGTTGCTCCTGATGGGATCTCCTCTACATTGGGGAGACTGGACGCCTCCTCGCAGAGCGTTTCAAGGAGCATCTCCGGGATGTCTGCACCAATCAACCCAACCGCCCTGTGGCCCAACATTTCAACTCCACCTCCCACTCTGCCGAGGACAGGCAGGTCCTGCGCCTCCTCCACCGCCACTCCCTTAGAACCCGACACCTGGAGGAAGAACGCCTCATCTTCCGCCTCAGAACACTTCAACGTCAGGGCATCAACGTGGATTTCACCAGATTCTTCATTTCCCCTCCCCCCCTCACCGCAGTTCCAAACTTGCAGCTCAGCATAGGCCTCATAACCTGTCCTACCTGTCAATGTCCCTTCCCTCCTATCCTCTCTACCCTCCACTCTGACTTATCATTTTCATCCCCACCTCTATCCACCCATTGTACTCTTTGCTACCTTCCCCCACCCGCCTCTCTGACCCATGACCTCCATACCCACCCAATTCACCTATTGTACTCTTTGCTACCTTCTCCCCAGCCCCACCCCCGTTTATCACTCCACACTGGAGGCCCCCTGCCTCCATTCCTTTTGAAAGGGTTTCGCCCGAAATGCCATTTTTCCTGCTCCTCGAATACTGCCTGACCTGCTGTGCTTTTCCAGCACCACTCTAATCTAGAGGCTGGTTTGCAACATTTGCCTAGCAGGTCAACCCGACAATCCTTTCCTAGTTAGTTAGCACCTTCATTGCTGGAATCCATTCAGGAACCATCTCTGTGGTCTTTCAAACGCAACAATATGTTTGACTCATAATCTAATATTTTGCACACTATTCGAGATTTGACCTGACAGAGACCTCTGAAACAGCAGCAATACTTTGGCAGCCTGCTAGCAGATTTCCACCCAGTCTCTAGCAGTCTCTGTTGTCTGGAGAAATGCACAGCATTCTGGAAAGTTCTTTGTCCCTCTCTCCTACACCAACAATATGGCAGATGTGGTGAAAATGTCACAGTGATGCCTGAGAAAAATGAATAAATTGTGGCGAAATGCACCTACCATACATTTCACCAGAGCACGCGTCTCTCAGATCCCACAGAATCTGGTATGAAGGATCTTAGAAAGAGCCAGAAGAAGCAATCACTAATAGGAGTGAAATATCAAAGCCAGAATCGCTCTGCAAATGTTCGGCCAGCTTCAAAACAGGAAATTAAGTATACATGCTTGTGGGCAATACGGCAATAGATTGCCTATTCCAGTAATATCCAAACTGTATTAGCCCAAATTAGTGCTAATGTTGTGAAAAATGGATGTCATGCTCATATACTGCTTTAACAGTCTCTTGGGCATTGAGCGACAGATGAGGCTATTTTGGATTTAATGTTGCGTGTTCAGAGGACTTCATTGAAAGTCTTGCTCTTAAGGACATTTTTGGAGCACTGATTACAATATATTGAATTTCATATGGTGTATAAATGCAAAACGGTTTTTGCTTCTTTTTCAGAAATTACGGTTATAAAACTGAGTCAAGCAAGCCATGAAGGCTGCAGCAGCAAACTTGCTTCAGTGAATTTGAAAAGTCCATGAAAAAAATAATAGAAAGCACGGAACATCTGTTATTTACAGAAACGCAGTCTCGTGTTCAACGTAGATTTATGTGCCAAGGGGCAAACAACAAAATGGAAAGGTGACTCAACGCTGGTCATCAAAATAAGTTAAAGATTGCATTAGATTAAAGGAAATGACCGATATTGTGGTCAGTGAAGAATTCTGAGATATCTCAAGACGCAGCCAAGGAGGACAAATAAACTGAAACTAAATTCAAGAAGAGAACATGAATGCAAACTAACAAGGCACACAAAGATGACCGAAATATTTGAAAGGAAACTGAAAGCAAGGTCAAATGCAGGGAGTGTATGCATAAACAGGAAAATTAACTGAAGAGAGATAAGCAATAACAAGGAAACTAAATAGTCACTTTGTGTCTACCTTCATGGATAGAAACTCGGTCATAAACAACAACTGAACATAGGACATGTGGAATTAAAAACAAAACGCTTTTCAAAACATAGCTGGATTAAGCATTGACAAATCGAAAAGAATAGATGTATTGCATACCAGAATTTTGTAGGAAACAGCAATAGATATGTAGATTGCATTTGTGATCATTGTACTATTTTCCTGTACATGCTGCAAAGGTAGGAAGCCATTATGGACAACTGCAAGGTTATAAATGTAATCCAAACATTTAAGAAAGGAAGTAGAGGAAGAGTGGCGAACTACAGACTAGTTAACTTGTCAACTGCAGTAGAGAATCTGTTGGAATCTATTATAAAGAATGGGTAATTCAGTATTTAGAAATTAATAGCATAATTGGGGAGAAGGGTAACGTATTTATGATCGAGAAGCTATAATTGAAAACTTATTTTTGAAAGTATTTGACGGTAGTTCCCGTACATAGAAACAATAGGAATCATGTCGATGTGATATTGTTGGATGTTCAGGGGAATCATTTTGAGAACTCTCACAGTGAGGTAGTGAATAATATTAAAGCCAAGGGTATTGGGAGGATCATTTACAAATGGAATTGTAGCATCATTTGAAGGGAATCAGAATACAGAATTGATTGTCTTCTGAGGTAGCTGGGTGGAATTTTGGTGAGATTTTATAGGTAGCATAGCACCACCACGCTGACCGCTGTACATCGACTCACAAAGTGGCTATGTGAAACATTGAAACGGATCTGCATGGCCTTGTACACCAGTCACTGAAAGCAAAATTGCAGGAACAGGAAACAGTTAGTGAGATAATTTGTGTTTTTATCTTTATTTCAAGGGGTTTTGAGCACAGGACTAAGGTTGTCTTTCCGCAACTATGCAGGGACTTGGTGAGAACTCATTTCAAACATTGTGCAGCATTGTGTGCCGTTGTGGTCTCGTCAGCCACTAAAGGACAAACCTGACGTGCACCGATCTCTACCAGTCCAATCCTGACTCCTTACCCCCTCTGCAATATCATTTTCTGAGTAATAAAAAAAACAACCTTTTCTGAGCTGCTATCAGTCTTGAGGAAGAATCACTAGACCTGAAACTTTAACTGTGATTTCTCTCCACAGATGTTTCCTCACCTGCTGATCTTTCCAGCCATTTCAGTTTTTGTTTCTCGTCTGTGGGATGACTGTCTTGTTGTTTGAGCAGAATTTGGGTCGACTGGTCTGTGTTCCCTGAGGTTAAGGAAAACTAATGGAGATCTCAGTGATACATATAAAATTCTCAGAGGGCGAGACAAATTCAAAGCAGGGATGATAATTCCCAGGGCTAGGATGTCTAACTCAAAGGACCAAGGCATTAAGTACATGCAGGTCCCTTTGCATTGAAATGAGAATAAACCACGTAAGGCTTTGGAAACCAAGGCAGTGAATATAAATAAACATTTCAAGACACTAAAAAGGTGGAAAGAGAGCAGGATTACGGTGTGGAGAAAGAGGATCCGCCACCATTATATTGAATGGGGGAGCAAAATTGTTGGAACGAAGGGACTACCGCAGTGCAAGCTTTGCAATTTCTTCTGATGATACGATACATGATATATGCATTATGTAAGAAAAGTGCATTGAAGAGATATTCAGCCATGAACTGGAATGGGGAAGGGTCAATTGGTTAAATGGCCGACTCATTTCCTGATGTATCTGTGCAGTCTATTGGAAAGCTCTGTAAATGTTGTCACGAGCTTTCAGATGTTACAACGACAGTCTCTGCAGGACTGTGCTCCCGTTCCCTTTTCTGATACCGAAGCTGGTGCAGGGCGTTCTGTCCAGTTTTATCCTCTAAGGACCCAGAGCTCTTTGATACAATTGAGTGTCTTGCTTGGCCATTTCAAGACCATTGAGAGTTTATCACATGTCTGTGTGTCTGGAGTAACTTTTAGCCAGACAAGGAAAACACAAGATGTGCTTCCTGAAAGTTCGTTGGGGAGGAACATTGATCATTTCATTCAATATTGACATCACGGTCACGATTACTTACACCAGATTAGAGGTCTCGACATTTTGTTAAGTGTTATTAACTTCCATTAGCTGCCAGATCATTAGGCTGGCCTGGATTAATAATCCAGTGAAACTTCAACAACAAAGCCATCTCCGCCTGATGACCTGTCAGAAGCCACAGTGAGCAGGTTATTTCTGTTCTGTTTGTCAGTTCTGTCAAAAATAACTCAAACCAATTTGACTATGGCAATGAGACTGCGGGGGCGGGCGGGGGGGTTAATTTGTTATAATTCAATGATTTCCCTCTAAGGGGACTGTAGTTAGATGAGAAATTTTCCACATTGCATGTGGATGACAGATTTGATAGAAAGAAATAGATTCTCCAGGTAGAACAATGAACATAGAACAGTACAGCGCAAAACAGGGCCTTCGGCCCTTGATGTTGCACTGATATGTGAACTCTGTCAGCTCGTTCCCCTGCACAATTCCATCATCATCCATGTGCTTACCTAAGGATTGTTCAAATCTCCCTAATGTGGCTGAACTGACTACATTAGCAGGTAGGGCATTCCACGCACTTGCCACTCTCTGCATAAAGAACCTATGGTTTATTTTGTCTTATTTTGCAGTACACGTCTTCAATCTTATTGCTGGAATAGTGTCAGGGTCCATTGTCATTGTCGTATCTAATGTGTTCAGCTGTTTCTTGCTGTCACGTGCAGTGAACGAAATAAATTGATGTCTGGCATCAGCAATTCTGTGGAAATCGTAACCGGGTGAGGTGGAACATCCAATCGACAATTCTGGCTGAGCATGGTGTAGATATTACATGCTTATCCTTTACACAGATGGGCAGGGTGGTTATGTTATTCAAGATAGGGATATTTGTAGGTCCATCTGCTGCAGTGAATTATGCTGTAATTCATCACCATTTATGACAGCACGTGGCAGGACTGCAGTGCTTAGATTTGATCAGTTAGTCATGGGATCATTCGCCTTCTCCATCAAATGTTAATTCTACTGTTTGGAATGCAATCAGTCAAGTTCGGTAGCTTTAAGTAGTTGACATCATTTTCAGGTACACATGGTTCTGATCCTATTATGTTCCATTACACTCATCACTGAAACATACACGGGCTTGGTTGTAATGGTAGAATGGGCAGAAAAGTTTCAGAGTGTGGTTGAATGCAAGTTTGTTTCAGTTGCTGTTGTCGACTTCACCACGTGATTGGTCACTTTTGAGATTCAATACGTGCAATAAAGTTCTGCTCCCCAATTCTGTTCGAGACGCATTCGTCCATCAGCCGTGCGATCCAAGCTGTTTTTTGATGTGGGAACATTTTAATATTCTCATTCTTGTCTCCATGGTGTCACGCCTCCAATAATTCAAATTCATCAGGATCCTCTAACATGTTAAAATGAATCTTTCCTTCTTCCAGTAGTGCCATCTTCTATGTTTAAAAAGAAAGTGTTTCTTTCTTTCTCTCCATGAACATGATTAATACCTCTGGAGTGTCAGTGATGCCAGCCTTATGCAGAACCAGTTAACTTGTGCACTTGTGTCATTATTCACTTCCGTTGGATGGCTCTCCATGTTTGACAGGGTGTTTGAGAGGCGTTGACACACGTCTTTGGAACTTGTTTAAAAACAGAAATAGTTGGAACAGATAAGCAGATCAGGCAGCATCTGAGCAGTGAAAACAAAGTTAATATTTCTGGTCCAGTGACCCTTCTTTAAAGCTCCCAGTAACTCCAGCCATTTGCAGATTTCCAGTGTTCACATTTCTTTGATAATATGTTCTGTGCCTGTTCATTTCTGGATAATCTCAGTAGGCCAGGATGCATCACAGTGGACAAATAGAGAAAAAGCGTAGCACTTCTTCAGAACACAAAATGATTGGAAAATGGCCTTTTAAATTTCTTGATAGAAATGGAGGAGGTTTGATCAGAAACACATTGTGTAGCTATTCAGTGCCTAAACATGATTTGGAGATGCCGGTGTTGGACTGGAGTGGCAAAGTTAAAAATCAGACAACACCATGTCATAGTACAACACGTTTATTTGGAAGCACTAGCTTTCTAAGCGCTGCCCCATCATCAGGTGATTGTGGAGTATTAAGATTTTGATTGTAAAGGATTTACAGCAAAAGTTTACACTGTGATGTAACTGCAATTATACATTGAAAAAGACGCGGATATTCTTTCATACAAAAATTGCAAAACTTTATTTTTAAAAGTTACACTCTCAAGTGCACCTTAACAATTGGTGTCATGTCGGTCCAGATATGGTATTGAAGTGTTAACTACCTGTAAAGCTGTCTGTGCCAAAATGTACCACAGACATCACCAAAATGCGTGGGGACACATCCCACCATTGTACGTGGCAGGTACTTAAGCGAAATCAGCCAACGTTGTCTCTCTCATACGCTGCAGGCAAGGATGCCCTGAGGCATGGCATATTGGAGAGACCAAACAGAGGCTACGAGAATGGATGCATGGACACCACAGAACAATCAACAGACAGGAGTGTTCCCTCCTAGTCAGAGAACACTTCAGCGGTCCGGGACATTCGACCTCGGACCTTCGGGTGACCATTCTCCAAAGCGGACTTCGAGACAGGCAACAATGAAAAGTGGCTCAGCAGAGGCTGATAGGCAAGTTCGGTACCAATGGGAACGGACTCAACCGGGACCTTGGTGACCCCATTGCACCATCTACACACACAGGCACACACACATATACACACACACACACACACATACACATACACAGGCACACACACACACACACACATACACATACACAGACACAGACACACACACACAGACACAGGCACACGCACACATACACAGACACACACACACAGACACAGACACACACACAAACACACACCCTATCTCAAATAGTCACACATACATTTCCACACACATCTTGTCAAAGACTTAAACCCCTTTACAATCACACTCACACACATACACACACCCTTACACAGAAACTCATAACCACCACCTCAACGCCCCACACGCATACATTCACATATAAGTTTGTGTGGTGAATTTGAACTTGCAGAATTACTTTTTCATTTGCTGCAAGAATCTATGTAAAAACGTATAAAACCATTTTTTAAAATGATTTGAGTCAGTCTGACCATTGTGGCGCAGACAGCCTCACAGGGAATTAACACCTTCATATCTTATATGGGCCGTCATGACATCAATTGTTAAAGTGCACTTGAGAACGTAACTTAAAAAAAATCTTTTGCGATTTACATATGAAAGAAACAATACGGGTGTTTTTCAACATATAATTTCAGCTACGTCACACTGTAAACTTTCGCTATAAATTCTGTGTCTTACAATTGTATTCTCCACAATCACTTGATGAAGGAGCAGCACTCCGAACCTAATGCTTCCAAATAGATCTGTTGGAATATAATCTGATCTTGCGTTTTTTTTAAACTTTATGCCTAAAACAAACAGGCTTTTTATTGTGGTGCAAAAGGAGAAGATGTAAAGTTTGTGTAAATGAATGTGGGAATCCGGTCTTCACTATTGAGTGCAAGATGAATATGATAAATCACACAACATATTAGGAATTCTGGGGGGTAGGCTGTTGTTGGGGAGAGGGGACAATGAAAAATGTAGGACAGTCATAATGGGGTCAGATTGTAAATTATGGAATTGCATACTCAGTCTTAGAAACGGTGAAGTACAAAAGTTAAAGTGATGTGTTACCAGAGAATCGGTTTTGCTTCATTGGAACATTGCAGCAGCCTAGGCCCGAAATATTAGTATTAGAGCTTTCAGATGGGACACAATGAGAAGGCGATGGTTATTCCTATAGGGAAGACTGGAAGTGTTCCTCAATGCTTTCTCTGTGTGGACTCACCAATGTAAAAGAGATTGCACTGTGAGGAACAATGGCAATAGACTGAAGTGAAATGTTGCTTAACTTGGACTGTATGTTTGGGGCCTTGTACTTTGAGAAGGGAGAAAGTGAATTGGTAAGTGCACGGGAAGCTACCATAGGGGTGTGGTGATATCTGGAGGGTGATTAGATTGCTTACTTACAGTGTGGCAACAGGCCCTTCAGCCCAACAAGCCCCACAATCCACCCAGACCCATTCCCCTACATTTACACCTTCACATAACAATGCGGGTAATTTAGCATGGTCAATTCACCTAACCTCTGTGGGAGGAAACAGGAGCGCCCGGAGGAAACCCACGCAGACACGGGGAGAATGTGCAAACTCCACACATTCAGTCACTTGAAGCGGGAATTGAACCCGAGTCTCGAGCACTGTGAGGCAGCAGTGCTAACCACTGTGCCACCATGCCGCCGAGGGTGATGGAGAATGTCACTGAGGTTTAAATGCTGACAGTGGGCGGGAGGGGATGATGTGTTTCATGGTGCTGTCCTGCTGTCGTTGATGGAAATGGCGAAGCAAGATTCCTTGAATGGGGATTCCAGTGAAGTGGGATTTGAGGACAAGAGAGTCTCTATAATTTTTCTGGAAAGGAGACAAGGGAGTGCTTAAGAAGCGCGGGTGATGGGACATTCAGCTGAAGGCCCTGTCCACGAAAGTTGGAGTGTTTTTCTTTGATGGAAAAGGAGGCCCTGTCAGAGGCTTCCCAATTGAATATGGCATCATCGAATGAAAAGGACAAAGACGGAGTAACTGGATGAATTTTGATACTCTCAGCTGATCAAATGTTGAGACACATGCAAATGATTCAAAATAAACAAACATCTAAATTGCAGCTTTTTGTCTTACATCAAGCCGAAAATGGGATGTGATAATAGATGCAGGGGAATGTCAATGGGTGTGCAGGGGCAGACACTTAAGCAAATATTTAGTAACGCTCAGCAATATTTGATTCTGTTCAGAATAAAGAACTCAGTACCAAGATGAACCACCCATAGTTCACCAAGTCTGTCAAGGGTCCTAGTCAATCAAAAATCGGTAAGCTTTCATGTCGACCAGATTTCGTATGTTTATTTTAGGAAGCAGAGGCACATGGGGTAAAGTAGGGAAAAAATATATTATTAAAGTAAGCTGGCGGAAAATGTAAAAAAAGAAGCTAACAGGCAGAACTTTTCTGTGTGTTTCGAAAAAAAAATGAGCTGAGTGCATGATCCTTGGAATAAAGGAAGGCAGGAGCGTATGTGTGGAACACGTGAAGAATGGTGCTGGGGAATTGGTTACTGGAAACAGGCAGAGAATTTAAATGAGTATTTTGCATTGTTCTTCACAAGAGGAGACCCTCTAAGTATTTCAATGATATAATCAGCAAAGCCACAGGAGTTATGCTACAGTAAATGAATCGTTCAGCACTCAGAAAGGCCCCTTTGGCCCAAACTGGTCAGTGCTGACAATGAAGTCCTTCCCCGCTAACCCCTTTTCTCTGCATCCATCCAAATCTTTCTCAGCCATGTATTTGTCCTAATTCCTTTCAATTTGTCTTAATATACCATATCTACCACGTCTGCTGTATCTCATACCGCATGTTTACGACTGGCTATAATACAATTTGCATCTCAGGTTGCCCTTTATTATTTTCCTTCGAACCTCCAAGTGATACCCTCGAGTCCGCGATTCCACAACCCTGAAAAAAATCTAAGTGTATTCACCCTATCACGGCCTCCCACGATCCTGTACACGTCTATACGATTCCCCTCAGTCTCCGTTACTCCAAAGACAAGATCCTACCTTGTCCAACCTCTCTCTGTAACTCAGACCATTGAGTGCCGGCAACGTTTTAGTCAATTTCCTCAGCACTCTTTCTAGTTTGGTAGCATCATTACGATAGCAAGGTGACAAAATAAAAACAGAACACAGTACTTCAGATACAGTTCTATCAATATCATGTATAACTGCAACATAACTTCCGAACTTCTGTACTCAGTGCTCTGACTAATGAAGGCCAGTGTGGCAAACTTTACTGCTCTGCCAACATGCGATGGCACTTTCAGAGAACTGTGAACATGAACTCCCGAGATCCCTCTGCTCCACTACAATCCTTGAAGCCTGAGCATTCATCATGACATTCCAAATTGCACGACCTCACACATTTTTGTTAACTCCGACTTAAATTTCTTGGCCTGCTTCCCCAGCTGTTCATAGTCCTGCTGCAATTTCTGAGAACATGACTCACTGTCCACAATAGCGCATATTTTAGTGTCATCAGCAAATTTGCCAATCGTGCCTTGTATATTCTCATCCAAATAATTGATGTAGCTCTCAAACATCGTTGGGCACAGCACCGAGTTATGAGGCAATCCACTGATCTCAGGCATCTAATCCTACAGGTTTCCTTCCACTATTACTTCCTGCTTCCTACCATCAAGCCAATTGTGTATCCAATTTGCCTGCTTGCCCTGGATACCATGCGATTTAACATTCCAGAGTTACCTATCATGCGGAACCGTATCAGAGACCTTACTGAAATCCATTTGGAAGACATTTTCAACCCTGTCCTCGTCAAGCTTTCTCGCCCCTTTTTCAAAGAACTTTAACAATTTTGTTTGACATGATCTCTAACTCACAGAGACTTGCTGATTATTCCGAAACAAACCTCGTATTTCCAACATGCATGTAAATCATTCGTCAGAATCACCTCTTGTAACATAGCATAGT
This sequence comes from Chiloscyllium plagiosum, assembly GCF_037043375.1. Taxonomy (NCBI): domain Eukaryota; kingdom Metazoa; phylum Chordata; class Chondrichthyes; order Orectolobiformes; family Hemiscylliidae; genus Chiloscyllium; species Chiloscyllium plagiosum. The sequence goes on along the minus strand of NW_028270179.1, from coordinate 13,102,647 downwards.
TGCTCAGCTTTATGTTCTGTAGATCCCAGTTTTTTCTTTGCAGAAATTCTTGAAATAATGTACAACATTCACTACCCTCCAGACTTCCGGGTTCTCGCCCTTGGCGAAAGTTGATGCAAAAATATCAGCTAAATCCCCTGCAATTTCTTCTCTAGACTTTTGGAGACTGTTTGGAAATACCTGGTCAGGACCAGAAGATTTATTCACCTTCAAACATTCTAGTGCATCCAACGTTTCATCTAAAGTACTGTGGACGGTCCCCAAAATATAACCGTTATCTTTCTCAAGTTTTCATGTCTTTCTCCACAGAAAACATAGAGGAAAAATGTATTTAACGAACCCAGCCATCTCCTGCATTCCGACACATACATACCCACGTTGCTCCATGAGATGTGTTTTCTCTCTATAGTTATTATTTTTCCTTTAATATACATAAAGTAATTCTTTAGATTCAACCTAATATTCACAGTCAAGACTAACTTCCGCCCCCTTTCCGCCCTCCTGATTTCCATCTTCAGTAAACTCCTGTATTCCCTATATACCCTCTGGGATTCCTTTGATCCAGTTGCCTATAACTGAGACATAACTCTTTCATTTATTTTTTTCTGTTCAAAGCCACAATATCTCTTGTCATCCAGGGTTCCTTTTTCCTGCCAGCCTTGCCCTTCACCCTCACAGAATCATATTGAACTTAAACTCTGGGTATCTCACTTTTTAAAGGCGTCCCACTTGCCAGAGGTCTCTTTTCCTGTCGACAAAGTATTTCAATCATCACCTGCAAGCGTCTGTCTAATTACTGTCGTCCCCTATTTCCCAACAGTAAGTCGAGTTTTGTCCCTTCTCCAGTAGGACTCCCGATTTGAGGAAGCTTTCCTGAATGCACTGAGCAATTTTTACTCCAATCTAAGTACTTGACGCTCTGGTAGCCCCAGTCTTTGATATGAAAATTAGAATCCTCTGCAATTACAACCCTAGTTGTCCGTTCTTGAGCTGTCAGGAATAATAGGCACAGGAGTTTTGAAAACAAAAAAAACACAGCATGGGTAGCTCACACAGCAATAACAGATACAGGGTGTGAAACGAAGTGGTTACAGAGTGATTGGTTGCATTGTTTGAAATATTCCATCACTCTCTCGGACGCAGGAGTGTTTCAATGAAACTGGACAACGTCCATTGTGGCACCTGTTTTCAAGAAGAAAGCGATATACAAAGGAGGTCCCGATCGGTCATTTAGCTTTGATAAGTATTGCTTAGAATTTGCGGGCAATCGTTATTGAGGTTGGAATTGGAGGATATTTAGAAAAAGCTTGACACAGCGTTATACTGGTTTTGTGAAAGGAAGATGATGTTTGTCCTGTTCAATCATGAAAATGTTTCGTGGTGGTCACTGATAAAATAAAATGCTGACTTGATAACGGGGAATTGTGGACAGTTCATGGTTATTTCCGGAAAATTTCGATAAACACCACAAAATAAACGTCCTTACAGAAAACAGAAGCTCACAAAACGACAGATAATAAATTAGCATGGAATGAAGATTGGTTAAAACACGGAAGACTAAGATTCGGGATTAATTTGTCTTTATCAGTTTAAAAAAGACGTATTACCTGGAGTATCACTAATATCAGTTCTATAATATCAGTTACCTGCAATCTATTCTGATTGTTGAAGGTGCAGGTTGAGTGCAATATATGTGTGTTTGTCGGTGGTGCAAAGATATGTGGGAGGGCAATTTGCAATAAGAATGTAAGGAGTCTCAAAAGGTATATAGATAAGATCAGCAATTGGGCAACTAATTGGCAGTTGGACGTTTTGGTAAATAAAAGTATAAGGTCATGCACTTTGGTCTGACAATCAAAAGCCAGACTATTATTTCACGGCTGGAAATATGTATACTGGAAAGGCAATGGGCTCTGACAACACTGCGGCAATTTAAGTGAAAACGTGAGCTCCACAACTTGATGCGCCCGGAAGCTGGTTGGGGGCAGTAACAACACTGGCATCGAACTGACAACGTGAAAAATTGCTCATGTATTTCCTGTCCACAAAACCAGGACAAATCCAGCCTGGTCAATCACCGCCCAATCAGTCTAGTCTTCATCATCAGGAAAGTAACGGAAGGGGTCATCAACAGTGCTATCAAGCAGCACCGGATCAGTAACAACCTGATCAGTGACGCCAAGTTTGCGTTTTGTCAGGGTCACTCAGCTCCTGATCTCTTCATACCTTTGGTTCAAATATGGACAGAAGTCCTAAATTCTAGAGATGAGGTAAGAGTGACTGCCCTTGACATCATTTCACATTTGACGGAGCATGGCATCAAGGATCCCTGGCAAAACTGGAATCAATGGGAATTAGGAGGCAAACACTGCGCTGATTAAATTCATACCTAGCACAATGGAAGGTGGTTGTAGTTGTGAAGGGTCAGTCATCTTAGCTCCTGGAATTCTCTGCAGGAGTCCCTCCTGTCCTCAGCCTAACAATCTTCAGCTCTTCCATCAACGATCTTCCCTCTGTTGTGATCAGTAGTGTGGATGTTCGCCAATGATTGCACAGTGTTCAATACCATTCACGATTCCTCATATACTGAAGCCAGACGTGCTCAAATGCACTAAGACCTGAACAATAACCAGGCTTAGGCAGACAAGTGGCAACTAACATTCGTGCCACACAAATGCCAGGCAATAATAATCACCAATGAAAGACACGCTCATCAACGTCACGTGACATTCAACTGTATTATCATCACTGAACCCTCCACTGTCAACATCCTTGGAGTTAACATTGACCAGAAACTCAACTTGACTCACCCCATAAACACTCTGGTAACAACAGCTGGTCAGGCACTCCGGATACTGCGGGAAGTAACTCACCTCCTCACACGCCAAAGTCTATCCATCATCTACAATGCAAAAAATAGGGGTGAGATGCAATGCTCCCCATTTGCCTGGTGCGTGCAGCTCCAACAACACTCAAGAAGCCTGACGCCGTCCAGGACAAAGCAACCCGCTTGTTTGGCACAACATCTATAAATATTCAATCTCTCCGCCACCAGCATTCTATAGCAGCAATACGTACTATTTACAAGACGTACGAGAGAATTTCATCAAACATCCTGAGAGAATGCGTTCCAAACCCACGATCACTTCCATCTTGAAGCCTAAAAGCAACATGTACTTGGAACCACCGCCACCTGCAAGTTTCCTTCCAAGCCACTCACTACCCTGACTTGGAAATACACCCACCCACCCACACCCCGGTTTCTTCACAGTCATTGTGTCAAAATCCTTGAATTCCCTCCCTACCGGCATTCTGGGTCAACCCACACTGACGTCACAGTCGACAGTAACAACTCGCCAGTTGTTTTCATCATTTGACCACGCAGCAGTTATAACCCCAGAAACATATGTTAGGGACTATGTACTCATCGCTCCGACAAAACGTTTTTCTACAGGTCCCAATAATTCTGTCGCATCCAAAGATCTCCCCTGAAAGGAAAACAATTCCAGAGTGTAAGTCGACAGGCTTATGCAAGGTGCTCCAAGTGTGTTTGGGAAAAGCGAAATTTGACAGGAAAAGTGCACTGTGCTCCTCGTGTAGTCTGGGCAGAGCGATAGAGAAAGGGTCTGAACGATGCACTCCCAGCATGGTCAATGGTCAATGCACCGTAGTCGACTGTGGTCTGTTATCGAGAATACAGACAGGGAATGCACACTGTCATTCTTCTGTGATTTGGACAGGGGAGGTGGAGCCAGATACTGAGCTCTGTGCTCTCGGTTTGGCATAAAGAATGAACTCTCAGACCAGAACCATCCTTAGTAACAAAAGCTTAGATGTACATAGAAGGTTAAAGATAAAAGGAGAGCATTCCTTGGTAGCTGAAGTAATGCGCACAAATGAGATTATTTTTGTGAAATTTGGCAGCAACCACAAACTGAGAGTGCTTCATTCAGGTTCAGACCTTTTTGAGAACTACGAATTGCAAGAAGAATTAAATTGAGGGAGATCCCTGTTTCACCTGAATGACATTTCAGTTCCGTCAATGCCTCCCATCTCTCGGAGTGTCTCGTCAGATTGAAGAATGAAAGGCTTCCTTACCCCCATACATCATCCGTCCTCTTAATCCACATTCAGACTCGATGGGCTGTTCCAGCAACAGAAGCACAAACACCAAGAGCTGTGCTCCCAACTTATTCAGCTGATCTCCTTGGAGCGATACTGAGATGGTCCAAGCCCAGCAATCATTTATAAGAACACACAGTATTTTCAGTTAATGAATACACGCGTTTGGCAATTATTGTATCCAGCAGAAACTGAGCACTCAGATGCTGGAGATCAGAGACGAAAGTTGTGATTCTCAAAAGGCACAGCCGGTCAAGCAGCATCAGAGGAGCAGGATATTTGACAGTTTGGGCATAAGCCCTTCAGTAGGAATTCCCACTGAAGGGCGAATGTCCAAAACGACGACATTACTGCCCCACGGATGCGGTCTGACACGCTGTCCATTTCCAGCAGAACACTTTTTCATTGAGTATTGCACCAACTCCGGCATGTTGCAGTGATAGTTTCCGAACTGAAATTAAAAAGAAAAATCATCTGGAGAAACTTATACACGCTGTGTGAGTTTTATTATTTTAATGTCACTCTGAAGGTGTTTAGTATCCTTACAATTCACTATTGACTCTCAACAATGTCATTTCCAAATTGAGGGATTTGACCCTCATTAGCTATCTTGGAATGATTCTTCAAAGTAAGAAAAAATACCAAGGATTCAGAAAGTCATCCCCTGGCAGCGACACTTCAGCTTGTCTCCAATCTGACACATGACTACCTCCCTTACCCTTTGTTTCCAATCTTTTCGCAATTTCTAATCCATGCTGCCAATGACCAATAAATCACAAACATTTACAATTTGCTAATCAATTTATCAACTGGCTCAGCAGCGAAAACGTTCTGAAACTCCAAGAAAAACATCGTTTACAGTACTCCCTCATATACTGACTTTGTAACATCTTCAAATACCTGAATCATCTTTGTCAGGCATGGCCTACCCTTGGCAAAGCAATGTAGACTGTCACATGCTGTTTTACGTTTCATCTTGTGTCTATTTTAACTTATTCTGCATATTGGCTCCCATCAGTCTTCAAATTATTGATGTCAAGCCATTACGTCTGCAATTTGTGAGATTAGGCGAAAGTATGGACTGCTGATGCTGGAGATTAGAGTCAAGCACAGCAGCTCAGGCAGAATCCGGGCAGCAAGAGAATTGCTTACTCGTCCGAGTTTGCTCGATTTCACCTGTCTTAAACATGTGTGACATTTCAAACATTTAGCGTTCAAGGTCATTGAGGAAGGATATGAATGCAACTGGGCCGAGGGCACAATTCTGTGGACATCCTGTGCTGAAATGATCAGACTTCCAGAGTGACTACTGGATTGCTCTGTGACAAATGCATTTGTACTCATTGGATCCCGTGGTCTCCATTGTCCCTACCGGACATTGAAGCCACGCTCAGACAAATACCACCAGGCTGTGAAGGGCAGTTGCTCTTCCATTCTGCTTTTAGTCCACAGCCTCACTGTATGTTTGGCGTATGGCCCACGAAATCACAAAACACTCGGCGTGCAGCAGGAGGCCGCTCAATCCAAACTGTTCCAAGTTGCTCTTTGAACATGCGTCACGACTGAATGGCAATCCCCTTGGTTTTGCTCGAACCTTGTATATCCATTCTGCTCAAGTCTCCATTAAATGCCCCTTTTGAGAACCTCAATGGAATCTGACTCCGACTTACATCCAGGCAGCAATTCCAGAATAAATCAAGGAGTGAAGACAGAAAAAGACAGAATAACGAGAAAGTTCGGGACAGAAGTAAACAAAAGAAAAGATGAGAGGCTGAGATGGAAACGCAGAATGAGAAAAAACATGCAGTACAGAAGAGGCCGTATGGAAATTCAAATCTACACTGCCTAAAATATGGCAACAGTTGGAAAGGTTCATCGAGAGAGCTCAGGGAAATTTGGTGGATGAACAGAGGCTGAGATCATTTTCCAGCATACTTTCCCAGACTTTGTGCACGCAACGAATACCTGTTGAAGTACTGTTAATGCTACAAACCTGCACTATCATTGTCCATCTCCCTCTCCCTCTCTCTTTCGCTCTCTCCCTCTCTCTCTCTGTCTTTCTGTCTGTCTCTCTCTCTCTCTCTCTCTCTCTCTGTTTTTCTCTCTCTCTCTGTATCTTTCCCCTTCGTGATAGGTCTGCAAACCGAACAGATGAGGGAAATTTATGATCTCTTGCTGCATTTTAAGAATTAGTGCACGTTTGTTTTAAGTTTCTGTGCAGCACATGAGGCAATCCGGTGATGCTCTCGACGTCGCTAAAAGTTATTTCAAACGAAGTGAACAGCTTCAAACCTGGGCGTCTATGGAACGCTGTGGACCAAGAAATACTGAAGATGAGATTGCAGTGGTACAAGAATTTTATCTCACCACCACCTTGTCAAAGACAGCAGAGAATGCCTGCCCTCCAACAGGGACACAGGTCGCCCAATGAATGAAAAACAAAAATGAACTTAAACATAATTGATAACCTCACGGCCTGGATATTTACTTCAATCTCTACTTCCCATCGACATTGTTTAAATGAAGAGGATATTAAGCACCAAGCGCATCTCAGAGATGAGATTAGAATGGTGCTTGAAAAGCACAGCCGTTCAGGCAGAATCCGAGGAACAGTTTTTATCTTTTTACCTTCTCACAGACGAGGGACCGTTTTGCTGAAGATGGAATAAATAAATATATGCAAGATAAATTATCGGAGCAGCACAGGCGCGTGAAGCAATGCACGGTAGAAGGTGCTCCGTCATCCCACACCCAACGGATCAGATCTCCAGTCCTAACAACGAGTTATCGGAGAAAGTTCGGAATGCAGATGCTGAAGATCAGCGTCGAGAGTGTGGTGGTGGTAAAGCAAACTGCATCCGAGGAGCAGGGGGATCGACGTTTTGGAAGTAAGACCTTCATGACTAATGAGGCTTGTTGGCCAAGGGGGCTGAGAGACAAATAGGAGGGGAGTGTGGCTTGGGGAAAGGTGTTGTGGTTCTGTTCGCCGAGCTGGAAATTTTTGTTGCAAACGTTTTGTCCGCTGTCTAGGTGACATCCTCAGTGCTTGAGAGCCTCCTGTGAAGCGCTTCTGTGATGTTTCCTCCGGCATTTATAGTGGCCTGTCCCTGCCGCTTCCGGTTGTCAGTTTCAGCTGTCCGCTGTAGTGGCCGTTATATTGGGTCCAGGTCGATGTGTTTGTTGATGGAGTTTGTGGATCTTCTCCCAAATCTTCTCCCAAACTTTGAACACCTACGGGTGAGAGACGCTAAGACAAGCCAGGAAATGGGAATCCTGTGTTAACCGCCTGAGCGCCACATACGAACAACTCCGGTTCCTGCATGAATGCCGGAAGACTCGAATCCTTCCACCATGTGTCAGATACAGACCGCCAGTCAACAATCCACAAGCCAGAGACACAGCCAGACAGAACGGGTTCAGGACGATCCAGGTAATGATTGTGAAGTCTGTTGTGCCAGACGCGCACAACAGACTTCACAAATACAGACAAGAAATTGCGCGCCAAAAGTCGTTAATTTCAAAAAACAATCATCAGGAATTGACACAGACCATAGAACGGGCTGTCACCATAGGACAGAACAGGACCACACAACGCATAAAAACGGCACTAAAAGAAAAAATGGCCAAACTAAAACACAACAAAGAGGACACCACAACACACACCTGGGTTAACAACCTCTCCCACAGACTGCTCACAGACACGGAAAGAACAATACTGGCCAAGGGACTCAACTATAACCACAGGGACGCTAAGACAGCAGACTTCCTAGCAGCACTAGAATGCACACTCAGGAACAATGGAGTGACAGAAGAGACACAACAAACAGTGAGGCAAAGTATCGTACCCCTGATAACAAGGAAAAGACAAACACATAACCTCAACACCAAGGAGAGGGAAGCAGTAAAATCACTAAAAAACGATAAGAACATAATCATACTACCAGCAGACAAAGGCAGAATGACTTTCATCCTGAACAAAGCAGAGGACACCCAAAAAGCACAACAACTACTTGCAGATACCAACACCTACCAAAAGAGGGAGTTTGACCCCACCCTACAGCTCACCAATAGGATAAATAACACACTGAGGAATCTACAAAAAAAAAACGGACAGATAACCAGGTCGGACCTACAAAGAATGAAACCTGAAAGCAACAACACCCCCAGATTCTATGGACTACCTGAAGTGCACAAACCAGACATCCCACTCAGACACATAGTATCACTACCAGGGACACCATCTCACAAACCAGCTAAAGAACTACAGCAGAAACTGAAACACCTGATCAGCGGATCCAGACAATCTATACAATCAACACAGGAATTCTTGAACATCATCAGAAATATACACATAGACAAGGAAGAAACTATGGTCTCATTCGACGTAACGACACTGTTCAACTCTATTGACAAATCCCTAGCCAGAGAAACAATAGCCAACCTGCTGGACATACAGAACAGACAACAGGACGTTGAACCTATCAACAAAGGCGGCATACTTAAACTACTGGACTTGTGCCTCACAACATACTTCACATTCAACAACCAGATATACGAACAAATCAACGGAACACCCATGGGCTCACCGATCTCTGGACTCATAGCAGAAGCAGTAATGCAAATGTTAGAACAAACAGTCTTACCACAAATTCAGCCCAAACTCTTGGTCAGATATGTCGATGACACTTTTGTAAGCATTAAAAACACAGAAATAGAGAAAACACACCGGATCATCAACGCCACACTCACAGGAATCCGATTCACGAGAGAAGAAGAAAAGGACAACCAACTCCCATTCCTGGACGTGATGGTACAGAAAACAACGAACGGAGAATTCACCACAAAGGTACACAGGAAAGCCAAACACACCAAGTCCTGAACTATGAAAGCAACCACCCCAACACACACAAACGAAGTTGCATCAAGACACTATTCAAAAGGGCCACAACACACTGCAGCACACCAGAACTGCAAAAAGAGGAAGAGGAACACCTGTACAAGTTATTCGCCAAAAACAGATACCCGCGCAATTTCATCAACAAATGCCGAAGAGAAAGACAATGGAACGAGGACATGCCGCAACCCAAAGGACTAGCCACACTACCACACATCAGGAGCATTTCAGAACTGACAGGAGATTTTCGCTTCCCCGGTTCCCAGCGCCTTATTTTCACCATGGACATCCAGTCCCTGTACACCTCCATCCCTCATCACGAAGGACTCAAAGCCCTCCGCTTCTTTCTTTCCCGCCGTACCGACCAGTACCCTTCCACTGACACCCTCCTTCGACTGACTGAACTGGTCCTCATCCTGAATAACTTCTCTTTCTAATCCTCCCACTTCCTCCAAACGAAAGGAGTAGCCATGGGCACCCGCATGGGCCCCAGCTATGTCTGCCTCTTCGTAGGATATGTGGAACAATCCATCTTCCGCAACTACACTGGCCCCACCCCCCACCTTTTCCTCCGCTACATCGATGACTGTATCGGCGCCGCCTCGTGCTCCCACGAGGAGGTTGAACAGTTCATCCACTTCACCAACACCTTCCACCCCGACCTCAAATTCACCTGGACAGTCTCAGATTCCTCTCTCCCCTTCCTCGACCTTTCTATTTCTATCTCAGGCGACCGAATCAACACGGACATCTACTGCAAACCGGCCGACTCCCACAGCTACCTGGACTACACCTCCTCCCATCCTGCCACCTGTACAAACGCCATCCCTTTCTCCCAATTCCTTCGACTCTGCCGCATCTGCTCCCAGGAGGACCAGTTCCAAAAACGCACAACCCAGATGGCCTCCTTCTTCAAGGACCGCAATTTCCCCCCCAACGTGGTCGACGATGCCCTCCACCCCATCTCTTCCACTTCCCCCTCCTCCGCCCTTGAGCCCCGCCCATCAAACCGCCACCAGCACAGAACCCGACTGGTCCTCACCTACCACCCCACCAATCTCCATGTTCAGCGCATCATCCGCCGTCAATTCCGCCACCTCCAAACGGACCCCACCACCAAGGATATATTTCCCTCCCCTCCCCTATCAGCATTCCGTAAAGACCACTCCCTCCCTGACTCCCTCGTCAGGTCCACACCCCCCACCAACCCAACCTCCACTCCCGGCACCTTCCCCAGCAATCGCATGAGGTGCAAGACTTGCGCCCACACCTCCCCTCTCACCTCCCTCCAAGGCCCCAAAGGAAACTTCCATATCCGCCACAGATTCACCTGCACCTCCACACACATCATCTATTGCATCCTCTGCACCCGATGTGGCCTCCTCTATATTGGGGAGACAGACCGGCTACTTGCGGAGCGTTTCAGAGAACACCTCTGGGACACCCGGACCAACCAGCCCAACCACCCTGTGGCTCAACATTTCAATTCCCCCTCCCACTCCACCAAGGATATGCAGGTCTTTGGACTCCTCCACCGCCAGACCACAACAAAACGACGGTTGGAGGAAGAGCGCCTCATCTTCCGCCTAGGAACCCTCCAACCACAAGGGATGAACTCGGATTTCACCAGTTTCCTCATTTCCCCTCCCCCCACCTTGTCTCAGTCTAATCCATCGAATTCAGCACCGCCTTCCTAACCTGCAATCTTCTTCCCGACCTCTCCGCCCCCACCCCAGTCTGACCTATCACCCTCACCTTGACCTCTTTCCACCTATCACATTTTCGACGCCCCTCCCCCAAGTCCCTCCTCCCTCCCTTTTATCTTAGCCTGCTGGACAAACTTTCCTCATTCCTGAAGAAGGGCTTATGCCCGAAACGTCGATTTTCCTGTTCCCTGGATGCTGCCTGACCTGCTGCGCTTTTCCAGCAACACATTTTCAGCGTTTCAGAACTGACAGCCAGACTACTGCGACCACTAGGACTTATAACAGCACATAAACCAACAGCCACCCTCAGACAACAACTCACCAGAACGAAGGACCCGATACCCAGCATGAGCAAAACTAATGTAGTGTACAAAATCCCATGCAAGGACTGCACAAAACACTATATAGGACAAACAGGAAGACAGCTAACAATCCGCATCCATGAAGATCAACTAGCCACGAAACGACACGACCAGCTATCCTTAGTCGCCACACACACAGACGACAAGCAACATGAATTCAACTGGTACAACACTACCATTTTCGGGCAAGCCAAACAAAGAACGGCCAGGGAATTCCTAGAAGCATGGCACTCATCCACAAACTCCATCAACAGACATATCGACCTGGACCCAAAAAACCGGCCACTACAGCAAACAGCTGAAACTGACAAACGGAAGCGGCAGGGACAGGCCATTATAAATTCCAGAGGAAACACCACAGAAGCGCTTCACAGGGGTCTTCCAAACACTGACGATGTCACCTCGACAGGGGACAAAACGTTTGCAACAAAAATTTCCAGCTCGGCGAACAGAACAACAACAACGAGCACCCGAGTTACAAATCTTCTCCCAAACTTTGGGGGAAAGGTAGCTGAGAATGCAACAGGCAGATGAAGGTGGGGAAAAGGTGATCCGTAGGAGAGGAGGGTGGAGTGGATAGCTCGGAAATAATGTGGTCGGATCGAGATGGGGGTGCAGAGTTGGAGGCTGGGGACCTGCATTAGGTGGGTGGGGGAAAAGGGAAGTGAGGAAACGGGTGAAATCCGCATTCAACCCGTGCGGTTCCAGTGTCTCAGGTTGAAAATTGAGGAGTTCTTCCTCCAGACATCGGCTGGTCAAGGTTTGGGGAAATGTGATCCTCTGAAGAGTTTTATAATCAAACCCCACAACCAGTTGTTGACAGTCAGTGTCGAGCTGGAAAAGCACAACAGGTCAGGCAGCATCAGAGGAACTAGGAATTGATGTGTCCAAATCTCTGAAATTTCTGGAAAATATCCAGACTTAGCTGGGCAATGCAAAATCATATTTATGCCAAACAAGCATCAAATGCTGTCCATGCAACAAAAACGATACAAACAATCGTCCCATCACATTCAATGGCACCACAATCACTGAGTCCCATACTGCCAACATAAGTTGCGGGGTAGGGAGTGAAGGGTGGTAACTGTGACCAGAAAATCACAACATTGAATGTTGTGGTAGGTCAGAGCCGAGGAATCCTACAGTGAGTAGCCCACCTCCTGACGCCCTATACCCTGTCCACTATCAACAAGTCAATTTCAGGAGTCTGATAGAATGCTTTGCAAGTCCCTGGAAAAGTACATTTACAAGAACACTCGAGAAGCTCAAAGCTATCCAAGGTAAGCAGCCCACCTGATTGCTATCACATCAACAAGTATTCACTCCAACCTAATAGACGTTCAACAGAAGTAATTTTTGTTTAATTCAGATATTCAGGAAAATTCCTTAGACAACACCTTCCAAACACATAACCACGGCATTCCAGAAGGGCGGTTTGGCCATTTTTCCTCTGCTGTTTCTTTGCGCAATTATCTGAATTTGCCGAAACAATAATTGCATAGATTCCCAGTAACTTGATAAAGTGGATCAGGTCGGATGGCGACTAGCTCCTCTTCAGAAGTAAGCACTGGAAAAAGGAACAGCAAGTCACATGAATCCTGTAACCATTGGAAGAGAATGGTAGTGGTTTGACCTCATACTCAGCATATCTCAGGCAATCGGAAGGCTCGAGAAGTGGGACCTTCCATGGTATGAATAGAGAGACAATGCAAGATAAAGTTATTTGAAAAAAAAAAGACAAATCGTGTACGATTTGGGAAGTGGTGAAGCTATTCATTTGGAAAGGGAATCTAACTTTTATTGAACTGCGATCACCTTTCACAGATGCACCAGAAAAATCATTTTGCTTGTTTGCATCGGACCTTGACACCGCAACTGTTCACCCGAAGACCGGAAGAAATTACAGAAAGCTGTGATCACTGTCGAGATCAACAATCAAGCCAACTTTCAATCCATTGACTCTACCTACACTTCTTTTTTGCAGCGGAAAAACAGCCAATATCTTTAAAGCACCCCCCTCCCAACCTCCAGTTATAATTTATTCCAACCTTTCAGAGTCATATAAAGTCAGGGATTCCCACAGCACAAAGGCAGGCCGTTTGGACCAATCTGGTCCATGCCGACCAAAATGTCCATCCACACAAGCCGCATTTCCTTGCCCTTGTTGCATGTCCTTCAAGATCTTTCCTATCCATGCATTTGTACAAATGCGTACTTCCACTGTCAGCTTATTCCATATGCGCAGCGCCCGCTGTGTAAAACAGGTGCCTCAGGTTCCCTTTTATCCTATCCCCTCTAAGCTTAAACTGATGCCCTGTCATCCTCGATTCCCTCAATTTGAGAAAAGAAAAACTGAAGGTACAAATGCTTAAAGACACATACTGATAGGTTCAAGAGCATCTTATTCCCGCTGTTGTCAGACTTCTGAATGGACATCACAAACTTGAAATCTTAAGTTGACGTTGCTTTCTGCACACTATTACGGCTAAAACTTCATATTTCTCACTCTGTTTAATCACCCTTGTGTCTTTTTGTGTTAGGATCTGCCATACTGCAGGCAAAACAAAACGTTTCGGTGTCCTTTGGGGCATGTGACAAAAATAAATCAAATTAATTTCTGGCATCACTCTGCACCATTAACTCCAACATCGATGCATAGCCATAATACAAATGTGGAAAGCTGAAATAAGTTTTGCAGATAGTGAGACATAAAAATAGACAAGGTAAACACCAGGGAAAATAAATGGCAAGCAGAAAGGGAGAGAGTGAGAAAGAGTGAGGAAGAGGAAAATGAGATAGAGAGAGAAAGCAAAGGGAGGCTCTGACAGAATAATCAAGTAGAGGCTATGAAATAGTAAAACCAAAAGTAAACATAACGGGGGAGTGAGGGTGGGGTGAGAGAGAGGAAGTAGAGTAAGCTGCTGGGAAATGTATATAATGGGAAAGGTGCCGAATTGTACTGAACAACTGGCAGTACCATCCAGAATCCCATTATGTCTCACAGTGGGGGACGCACATGCATTTCCGATTGTCTGCTGTCAATGTTTTGTTGGTCGTGGAGGGGGGGAGAAGTCAACCAGTTTGCACACAAGCAGTTCCAATGTTACCAACAGCGTAACTGCTGGCCTAGTGAAGGGTTACGTTTTGTTGCCAGTTCACAGTGTGGGAGGGTGCAGTGGAATGCTGGTGAGGGCAACTTCATGATCGATTCCGTGAAATATTTGAAGTTTGGAAGCTTCAGGCCCCGGTAGAAATATTCCAATTGGAACTGTGTTAAGACCGAGTTTGACAAAAAAGTAAATTGTTTCCAAGCTTGATTAACTGCAACCTGCAATGCGATGGGCTTCGAAGCAGTCATGCATTCAGAATGGAAAGGTTTAGCCGAACCTTCAGAAAAAAGAGAATTGGTGTTGTACGCACAATCTCCCTGCTTCTTTGAAAGACCCAAATGCATTATTTCTTGGGTTTAAGTAGAGACTCAGTTTGTACTGCTTTCACGCATGCCATTCATGACATCAACAAACAGCAACTGTTTTTTAATCTGAAAAAAATCAAGCATTGGCATGATTTCAAAGTTGTTTTTTTATGTCCGAGGTTCCATGTGGAGGCATGGTATATGAACTCACACCTCATGGATCAAAGGTCAGAAGATCAGAAATCATTCTTCCTTCAAACCGCAAGAGCTCTCAGTACTTTTCCTGTTATTGTTGACTCTTTATGACTAAATCTTTGGTTGAGAATCAGTTGTGGAGTAATTTCTACTCATGGTTACAAAACCAGGTTAAACACCAGGAGGCCAACACAATTGACAGGACCACTTTTTGTCAGGGATACAAGAGGAACAATCTCTGATTCTTTTGGGCAGTCGATCCGGTTGTTAAATATTTGCCGCTTAGACGGATCTCAACGGCCACAATGCTCCATTCAGTACCTGAGGGCTCCACAAAGATTGCAATGTTCCACTGAAAAGACTGGAAAGTTTCCAGTTTCTCATTATGTGTTAAATACACAGGCTGCACGCAGTTGAATGCCCAAATATTAAATCCACACACTGCAGACATTATTACACTGTAGGCAATGTGAATGTTGCTAAATGATGATTGCCCAAATATCTGGATTTCCACATTGGAGACATTGCATTTCCGTACACAATACAGACTCTGCAAGTCCAGTGTGTTTAAATTACAGTCATCTCACGCTGTTGACATTGCTTTACTGTAGACCACACAGGTTACACAATGCTGAGTGTTCAAATATCAGGAAACAACACCCCACAAACGTGTATGTATATGTGTTCATGTGGGGGTGTGTATGTGTGTGTCTGTCTGTGTGTCTGGGTTGGGGTTTGTGAATGTGATAGAGATTGTATATTACTGTATGTGAGTGTGGAGTGTCGTAAATCTGTGAGGGGATACATGTGCGAGTGTGGGCGTGTGTGTGTCTGGGGTGGGTGTACTAAGTGTTTGTAAGAGAGAGCATATATGTGTGTGCATGAGTGTAGAGAGGTCTAAGTCTCTGAAAGGATGCATGTGTGAGTGTGGGAGTGTATCTGTAAGGGTCTGTGTGTGTCTGGGGTGTCTGAGTATATGTGTGCCCGTGTGTATGTGTGTATGTAAGAGTTCCTGTATTTGTGTGTGTGTGTGTGTATATATATATATATATATGTGCGTATGTGTGTATAGGAGTGCCTGTGTGTGTGTATAGTGCACTGGTGGTCAAATATTGTGTCAAATGACCCCATGCACCCGCGGTTGAGGCCCTCCTTATGGGTATGGAACTTAGCTATCAGCCTCTGCTCGGCCACTGATAGCTAAGTTCCACTGATTGGCTGATAGCTAAGTCACACACTCCCACACTCATATGCATCCACTCAGACTGCAGACACGCAACACGTACATACACACACATTTACACTCTCTCTCATACTCACAACCCACTAGACAGACAGACAGACACACACACACACACATACACACACAAAGACCTACATTACAAATACACATACACGTTTGTGAGGTGAATTTGTACTCGCAAAGTTACATTGTACTTTGCTCAAAAACTGCATGGCTTCATGTAAAACTCTGTTATCTCACTTTTTTTTATCTTGGCACAGGATAACACCTTCAACATATTGTCTAGCTAACACAAATTGTTATAGTCATGCTGAGAATGCAACCCTTTTTAAAAGAAAAACTTGTGATTTTCACGTGAAAAAATTGAGACTATCATGGTATTCGAACAGATTAAGACTCTTCAGACTATCAATGTATTTTTCAATGTATAATTTCAGTTACATCACACTGTAACCTTTTGCTAAAAATACTGTGCCTTACAATTGTGTCCTCTACAACCATCTGATGAAGGAGGGGCGCTCCGAAAGCTAGTGTGATTCAAATTAAACCTGTTGGACTATAACCTGGTGTTGTGTGATTTTTAACTTTGCGTTACTATTGGTATTGTTTTATCGCAGTCTGTATAGTGGTAAGTAGCCATGCCAAAGAGTAGACATTGGCTTACTGCCATATTTTGGAGATGCTGGCATTGGACTGGGGTGTGCAAAGTTAAAAATCATGCAACATCAGTTAATAGTCCAACAGGTTTATTTGGGAGCAATAACTTTCAGAGCGCTGCTCCTTCATCACGTGGTTGTGGAGTATAAGATTTTAAGATTATTTCTGAAGCCTCTCATCTTTTGGAATGAACGTGTTGGTTTTAGTTCTTCCATATGTAAATTGCAGAACTGTTTTAAAGTTACATTCTCAAGTGAACTTTAACAGTTGGAACCATCTCGGACTGGGTAATGCATTTAAGCTGTGAGGTGCCCTTTGTGAGATTGTCTCTGCCAGAATGTTCAGACTGATTCTAATCTCAAAAAACGATTTCCAGAATCGCAAATGGGTTCATGCAGGTTTTGAGCAAAACAAAATGTAATTTTGCAAATACAAATTTACGCCACAAACTTAAGATCATAAGGCCCAGAATTTACAGCAAACATTTACAGTGTGATGTCGCTGAAATTATATATTGAAAAAGTACCAGGATTATTTGTTCAGTCTCTCAGTTTTTAGAATGAATAGGTTGGTTTCAGTTCTTTCATATATAAATCGCAGAACCTCTTTATAATGTACTCCACTACAGTTCACTGCACCCTACTGCACACAACATACAGCGTACTCACTTTTGATTGTCCAAGTAGCTATTCTATTGTCGAGTAGATGTTGCATTACAGTAGATGCTATGCACATTGCACACTGCTAAGTGTCCATGTCTCAGTTAATTGACACAGTGCACATTGCAGTGATGAGCACAATGCACTGTCTGAATAATACCAAGTACTAGAATATCAGTCGTCCCACACTGTCGACATTGTACTACTGTACATTGAATCTCCTTGTGTGTCTGAGATATGATAGTTTTAAGGCATGTTAACATGTGTGTGGGGGGGAGGGTGTACACGAGTTAGTGAGTGTGTGCCTGTGCTTGAATGTCAGTGTGTAATTTTGTATATTTATCTATATATGCATAATGTGACTGTGTCTATGTGATTGTGAGTGCATCTGTTTGTGCAAGTGTTTATGACTTTGCGTGTGTAGCTGTGCATGTGCATGTGTGTATTTCTGTATGTGTATGTCCATGTGTGTGTGTGAGCCTGTGTGCGCGTGTGTGTGTGCTTGTGAATGTACGAGACGAAGTGAGAGTGGGTGTCACTGTGTGTGTCTCTTTGTATGAGAGTGTTATTGTGCGGTCATGCATTCATCACCGAGTCTATGTGGTTTTCTGCAGACGTCACATTGGGTGAAGTGGTTAGTGCGCCTTCGCTGAATTGTTTCTGGTTTGTCTCGAATTGTATTTTTGCCTCTGTGTTTTCCGACACTTCCAGTTCTGTATCTGATTGGCTTGTATATTGGGTCACGTTTAATACAATGATTCTGTGCTCATTGGTGTGCAGGCTTCAATGAATTCTGACTGGTCGCTCTATTTTGCCTGCAGTAGGATGTTTCATTGTGCCATTTAAATTTGTCTCCTTCATTGTCTGTCTGTTTGTAAACAAGAGAGAGATTACTTGTGGTGAATGGCAATGGCGAGCTGATGTTTATGCATCTGTATGGTCAATTTCTTTCACATTTGTCCGACCTTGTGTTTTTCACAGTCCATGCAGGTAATCTTGTCGATTACATTCGTGCTGTTAGATGTGGTTGTAGGCTCTTTAAATTCTGTGAGAAGATGGTAGAAGATGTTTACTGGTTTGTGGGCCACTATGACTCCTTGACGTCTCTATGTTACTGTGTCTGTGCGTGTGTGTGTAAGCATGTCTATATACACATGTCTATATACACATGCACGGATGTGTGTGTGTGTGTGTATATATATATATATCCATGGGCAAATTCATACATGCGCATGCACACACACAGTAACATATCGACTGCGAGTAGTCATAGTGGTCCACAAACAAGTAAAAACCTTTCACCAGCTCCTCACAGAAGTTAAAGATCCAACAATCACACCAACAGCATGAAAATAACCTGCAATGGACAAAGGGAATGAGTGATCAAAAGGCAGAGAAAGAGCAGGAAGGTAGTGCAGGTGACCCTGCAATCATCTCTCTCTAAAACAAGTGTCCATTTTAAGGTTGTGTTGGGACAGCTGGCTCAACGGGGACGGCAGCAGGAATCAGATTCATGGCACCGTGGCACTCAGCTGTTCAGAAGGGCAGACAAAAGATTGGAAAGACGATAGTCACAGGGAATACAATTGAACGGAGTGTAGATAAGCGGTTCTGTACTCGAAAATGAGACACCGAAATGGTATGTTGCCTCACAAGTGCACGTGTCAGGAATGTCTCAGAACAGGTACAGAACCCTCTTAAGGGGTAGGGTATCGTGGTGAATATGGGCATCATTGATATAGTCAAAACGGACGGGATGATGTCTTACGACCAGAATTTAGGGAATTAGGAGCCATGTTAAAAGTAGAAGCTCAGAAGTAGTGATGTCATGATTGCTACCAATGTCATGCGCGAGTCAGAGTAGAAATGAAAAAATGGGCAGGATGAATGCGTGGCTTGGAGATGGTGCAGGGGGGAACAATTCAGATTTTGGCTCATTGGGATCAGTTCTGTGGGAGGTTCGATTATTACAAATTAGACGGCCTACACTTGGGCCGGACTGGAACCAATATCCTTGGGCATGGTTTTGCAAATTTTGTTGGGGAGGGTTTAAACTAATGTGGCATAGGGATGGGAATCAAATGAGGAGACAGTATGGAGGTAGTAACGAAAACTTCTAAGGAATTTACTGAAGTCAGAGCGACGAAGTGGAATGCAAGACAGGGAGGAGATGAGGAACGCAAAGGTGGCCTGAGGTGTATTTATTTTAATGTTAAAAATGTGGTAGGTAAGGCACATGAACTTCGGACTTGGGAGTATGATGATATTGCTATTACTAAAATCTGGTTGTGGGAAGGGCATGATTGGAAGCACAATATCGCCTGATATAGATAGTTCAGGTAAGATAGAGATGGAGTTAAAGGGGAAGGAGGGTTTGCATTACTAATCAAAGAGGATATCACAGCTGTGTTGAAAGAGAGCATATGGCAGGCTCAAAGAGTAACACAAAAAGAACAGAGCTCAGAAATTGGCAGGGTGCGGTAATAATGCTGGTGTTATACTACAGTCCTCCCAAAAGCCTGCGTGAGACAATGGTTCAAATATGTAAACCGATTATGCAAAGATGTAGCAGCAACAGGGCGATGGTGATAGGCTTTATCTTGCCCAACATTGACTGGGATTCACTTAGTACTGGAGATGTAGATGGAGCCGGAGTATACAGGAGGGGTTTCTCGAGCAGTATGTAAATTCTCTAACTCGGGAAGTGTACATCCTGGACCTGGTGTTATGGAATTATCCTGGTTATGTATTTTGAATTTCAGTAGGCATGACTTTGGGAGTAGTGGTCACAATTCTCAAGTTTTAGAATACTCATGGAAAAAGATGGTGTTTGTCATAAAGTAAGAGGGCGAAGCGGGAGGAAGGCCACCTACATCAAATTCATGAAGGAGCTGGTGAATATTGACTGGGTTCAGCGGTTTGAAGGCAAATCCACATTTGATATGTGGGAGACTTGTAAAGAGCGGTGGATTAGAGTTCAGGAGATTTTTTTTTTCCATTTGAAAACCTTGGGTAACAGATGAAATTGTGAGCTGAGCGAAGTGGAAAAAGGAAAGGTACGTAACATCTCGGCGACACAAGACAGATTAACCTTTGGAAGAATATCGGGAATGTAGGAGTAATCTGAAACGTGGATATAAGAGGGTTGAAGGTGGTCATGACATATCTCAAGCAAACAGGATTACGGGAAATCCCAAAGCGTTTTTATTCCGATACAAGGAGCAAGAGGGCAACGAGAGAAAGGGTTGGCCCCACTCAAAGACAAAGGAGGAAACGTATGCGTAAAGTCAGAGAAAATTGGTGAGGTTCTCAATGAATATTTGCATTGTTATTCACCGAGGAGAGTGTTGTGATGGATGTTGAGGCTAGGGATAGATGTTTGATTACCCTAGGTCGAGTCAGCCTAAAGAGGGAGAAATTGCTGGGTATTCTCAAAGGCAATAATGTGGACAAGTCCTCAGATCCGGGCAGCATCTATGTCAGGTTACTGAGGGAAGCGAGAGGGGTAATTGCTGGGGCTTTCAAAATAGATATCATTGTAGCATCATTGAACATGGCCACGAAAGAGTGGGCAATTTCTAATGTTGTCCGCTGTGTAAAAAGGATAGCAGGTAAAATCGAGCTAATTATAGAAAAGTGATCCTGATGTCAACGGTAGGAAAGCTGCGAAGAAGATACTGAGACCTAGGATTTATTCCCATTTGGAAGAAAATGAGATTACCAGTAATAGGTGACATGGTTTTGTGTAGGGAAGGTCATGACTTACCAAGTTATTGTAATTCTTTGAGGAAGTGACAATGTTGATTTGTGAGGGAAGCGCCGCAGATGTAATACACACGGACTTTTGTCAGGCACTAAGGAATTTCCATATGATAGGCTGATTGAGGTGGTAAAGTCGCATATGGTCCAGGGTATACGAGCTAGATATGTAGAGAACTGGCTGGACACCAGGAGACGGAGTGTCGTAGTGGAAGGCAGCTTCTCACAATGGAAACCTGTGACTAATGGTGTACTGCAGGGATCAGTGCTGGGACCACTGTTGTTTGTGAGATACATAAACATTTCTGAGGAAGGTAACGGTAGTCTGATCAGCAATTTGCAGATGTCATTAAGATTGTTGGCGTAAAAGGTATTGAAAGGAAATCTCCGAGAATACAGCAGAATGTACATAGATCAGAGAGTTGGGCAGAGACATGGCAGACAACATTCAATCCGGGAAAGTGAAGGTGTTCCTTTTCGGAAGATTCAATTCAAGACTGAACTACACAGTGAATCGGAAAATCCTAGGGAATATTGATGTACAGAGAAATCTTGATGTTCAAGTCCATTGTTCTGTGAAGGTGGCAAAGCGCGTCAAAAGAGTGGTTAAGATGGCATACAGCATGATTTCTTTCATCGGATGGGCCATTGAGTGAAGGACTTGGAAAGTCATGTTACAGTTTCATCCAACTTTGTATCGACCACATTTTAAATACTGCGTACAGTTCTGGTTGTCACATTACCAAAGGATGTGGATGTTTTAGTGAGGTTGCAGAGATGATTCACCGGGATGTTGCTGTTTTTTTGGAGGGCTTTCGCTATGAAGAGTTTGAGGAAATCAAGATCATTTTCATCAGGTTGAAGGAATTTGGGGGAGGGGCTGATTGTGGTCTCTAAAAGCGTGAGGGGTATCCACAGCAAGGACAGCAAGAAGCTTTTTTCCAAGAGTGGGGGCACTCAATTAAGAGGAGACAGGAGTTCAAAGTGAGAGGGCAGACATTTCGGAGAGATATGTGTGGAAGGTTCTTCACACAAATAGTGCTGGGTGCCTGGAACACTTTGCCGTGGAGGTGGTGGAGATGGGCACAATAGCGCCATTTGAGATGTATCGCGACAGTGACATGAATGGGCAGGAAGCAAAGCGATACAGATCCTTAGGAAATGGGAGACAGGTCGAGATAGAAGTTCTAGATCAGCGCAGGCTTAGATAGCCGAAGGATCTGTTTCTGTGTTGTAATTTTATATGTTCTTTATTCTTTGATCGAAACAAAAATTATTAAAGGTTTGAGCCCTCTTGTCTTAACTAACCACTATTTTATCCCAACTCTTTAAAAATGCTGCTCCAATAACACAATTATTAAACATTAAATCCACTTAATATCTCGAAGTCCATATAATCTCTTGTCCTGAATTCCTTCCACTCTTCCAAATTTGTTGCTTCCCCATTTCCTTCGAATTGTGTTGTATTCTCCCCAGGTCGTCTACCTCCTTTTTACTGTTTTTACTGGAAAGGCTACTTTTGACAGATAGAACCTTCTGATATTTCTTTTAGAGAGAGCATGTCAGATGACGTTGGCTCTCATATTTGATGTTAGTTGCTCTGACCAATTTTCAAACTGCCAATGATGACATCTGAAATTCCTGTAGATTGCTTTGCTTCTGGCTGTCGAGTTCATCAGACTTTAAATTTGATTAGCTTTGAAGAGTTGATCGTTTGTTATAAATCAAATGGTCAAATTTGATTTTTTGTCAAAATAGCAAACTAAACTCACGTGTTCATTTATCAGACAATTTTTCGATTCTGAATAATCTGATCAGCTAGCTATTCTCCATACTGACAGCAAATGTTGCACATGAAACTCAGGGAAGCACTTTCTGATTAAAACAAACCATACACTCTTTAGAATTGGTAACCCAGGTTACTAAGGACGTTTAAGGAGGAGATAGAAAGATTTTCAATTCTTAACGAGTTGAAGGGAACGGACAGGAAAGTTGACGCCGAGTTAACATCTGCCATGATCGAATTGAATGTCAGAATAGTCATCAGGAGCCGAACTACTACTCCTGCTCCTCGTTCATACAATTTTAATGAATGCGCTCAGTGTGACAGAGGAAATGAAAGGGAGAGAATTGTATTCAACAAGTTGTGAGCAATTGAGATATTGTGAAGCAGATGTGCAGCGTCACAGGAGAAGGGCTGTAGTAAAGGTAAATAAAGATATACAGACAATAAGTTGTGGGCGATAGGCAGAAAGGGCGTTTTGCCAAAAGAATGGTAGACAGAGATCGGTGTGGGAAGAGATACAAAAACAAAAACACATATCGAGGGGAGCAAAACAGCGATAAATGAATGAGAGAGATAAAAATAGGGGTATATCAGCGAGAGAGATCGAGAGAGAGAAAAGGATACACAATGGGAGGAAAAAGTATTGAGTGAGACTGCGACAATGAGAGCGTGAATGGCAGAGAATGGGAGCAAGCCTGACAAATTGAGAATGTCACATAGCGATAGGGAGACAGTAGGAGGTAAACATCAGGAAAGCAATACTTCGTGTAAAATGATTTTGGCTGCAAGAAGTTCAGAAAAAGAGAGCAAATGCAGAGAGCAGTATATCTGTAGGAGAGTTTTGTAATTTGGAGAAAGAGGATGTGCCAGAAACATCAAGGAGATTATCAATTTGCCAGATAGAAGGAACAAGAAGGTATCATTACGTTGGCATGTAGGCTTGGTGGGAGAGGCGGGGGAGAATGCACAGAAACAAAATCCTGGAGAGCAGTTTGTGAGAGATATCGACGTTATTATCTTGCTGTATGGAGGGATATTGTTTACCCAATTGTAGATTGGAATACCGTAAGTGATAGGTACTTGAAAGACAAGTGTCTCGAGATTGTATTCAGGAGGGCTTTCCACAGCAGTATGTGTCCAGGTCAATAAGAAACATGCTATTGTTCGTCCTGGTCCTTGGAGAAGTTCTACGTCAAATAGACCAAGTGGAAGCACATTTAAGAACTGGTGATCATTTTATCAGAAGGTTCAGGATGATGAAGGTAAATGCAATTCTCAACTTAGAGTAAGTATTGGCGAAGAGAGGTATTCAATGGCACAACAATAAGTTGGTGGAAGAGATTGTAAATAAACACTCATCTACCTTTAAAGAGGAGAAGGGTTAAGGACAATCAAGGATTGTTTCCTCAATTTGTAAAGCATGGATAAACAAATTCAGAGCGCCACAATTGACAAAAATGTTCTTATATGCTGAAACGGATGTTGATGATAAGTGTCACTCGGAATTACAATTGAATATCAAGAGGAAATTAGACGAGACAACTGAAGGTTACAATTGTAGTAGAGAAACAAAGAGTAAGAGTGATAAAAGACGAGCGCATAGCATTAAGTGGTGTCCCAAAGTGTGCTTTATGCATATAGCTTTCCTTATATGGTGACGAAAGGAATATTGAGGGTCAAAAACATATGGAAACAGAGGACAGGTAATTTTTATCATGGACTCAGATGAACGACAGGAGGTGGAGCAGTATAAATTGCAGCCTGCACCAAGATAGGTAGGAGACGTATGATGTGAAGAGATACAAGGAGGATGCAGATTTACAGAGACAGGTTGAACGAGTGGGCAAACATCGGTCAGCTGCAAAATAGGATGTGAAAATGTCAGGTTGTTCGGTTTGACAGATAATCATAAAATCAACAGCAAATATTATTTCAACAGAGGGGCCATTGCAAAATTCTGACGTCCAGAGTGATTTACTTAATTGGGAGCACTATCCCCGACAAGTTATTTTATAAACAACGAACATGATCATGTAGGTCTTTACGACAAGATACAGTGAATACAAGTGCAATGCTGAACTTATATGGGGGTCTGAGAAGACGATGTCTGGAATACTGGACTGTCTGCTTGAAGAAAGGATGTGAGTGTGTCTGTGCTGGAAGTTTCGTGGACTGATATCTGCAATGAGTGAGCTGTTTTCCGAAGAAATGTTGGAGAGACTTATCTAGTTCCCGCTCGAGTTTTTGAAGAGTGGGAGAAGGTGGGGGCTGCTGACCTGACTGAAGAGCATGAGATGCTGAACATGGTGGAAAAGTGGAAGTGAGAGGACCTGTATACTGGTATAGATCAGTCCAGAACGAGAGGGCAATGATTTACAATGTCCGTGGTGGTGGGTGGAGTGTGGAGTTTCGGTAGGGGGTTATTGGGAGAAGGATGTGGAGGATTTGAGAAATGGAAAGTTATTGGAGGCGGATAGAAAGGAGAAATTAGAAAGAGAATAGAATCAGCCAAGATCTTATTGAATGATGGTGCACACGTGTGAGTGGGGTTGAAAAATTACAGTCTGTTCCTACCTGGAAAGTTTAAATAACCCTTAACTGGGATCAAATGAGCTATTCCTTAAATCCATCCGATGGTTCTGTTGCCTTTGATTTTCAAAGACAGCACTTACGGCTTTTTTGTGTAACACTGCTCCCAGTCATCCTATCTTGATCCCTCATAGTTATTGCAGGCCAATGCCAACCCGAACCTTAGGAAATAAATATCTCAATTCAGCACAATTATATGCTGAAAACGCACAGTTCCAATCCATTCTGTGTATGGGGCACCCTCCCCCCGTCTCCCTTTCTCTCTCTCACACACACACACACACACACACACGCTCGATCTCTCGCTCTCTATCACACCAAATATTTATCGTCATCAATTGTATTCAGTTTTGGAACACCATATAAAAAGCAATACATCACATCCACTCCTTCCTTCACAGAGAAGCAGAATTTGGAACACACACAATATTACATCGGCTCTTTTGGGAGGGTCGGGATAGTGGAGGAAACCCTGTGACAGTATCTCACCAATTGTGTTTAGCAAAGACATTCTATCTCACTTCCATGTTATTCCTTTGCTTACAGATTGCCCTCAGCTGACCGATATCTTATTGTTTCCTGATGTAACAGCATTACCTGCCTTTGGAATTATTGTGTGTGTCTTGGTCTTCCTCCCTGACGTTTTGCCCTGCCTTCAACCCTCCTGACCTGCTCGTTATAAACCTGCCCAATAGTAGGAAGACATCAGCCACCTATCATTCTGGTCCACTGGAAGCTACGCAATAACATCAGTCTCATCGTTGGTGCTATTCCTCCTTCGCCCCACAACACACCAATGTGCTCCCTTGTTCCAGTCACTCTATTTTCTCCCACTCTTCTTTGTTAATTGTTAACATCTTCCCCTGATCAATCATCTTCAGTTACTCTCTGAAAGATCTGGAAAAGGTTCATTATTTTCAAACAAGGTGAATAAGACCAGGCAGCAATTGTGTAATGTGAAGAGGTCTGAGAATTGTTTTTATTTCAACAAGATTGTGGTAAAAACACAGAAGATGTTAACAGTTAGGTTGTTGGAGGCGTCAAAATACATTATGTTCTCTAATTTGTCTTATGTTGACATTAGCTATGGTAAAAACCGTCTCAAACGTTAAAATCTTTTGACATCAAAGAAATTCCCTCTGTTATATGTTCAATAACTGAAACCACTTTACCGCACATACTGTGTTTTTTTTTTCTCTGTTCAAGCATGGTCTGTTCCATTCGTTGCCAATGGCGTGTATATGGCTGCATTAATATTTTTTAAATAAGGACTGTATCAAGAACAGCTGATGATCCAAAATACCTGTGTCGCTGGTGGTGAACATCAGATCTAAATAGGCACGTCACAATCCATACTTCAGAAGCCAATTAGTAGCAATTCATTATAGAGTCATAGAATCATAGAGATGTACAGCATGGAAACAGACCCTTCGGTCCAAAGCGTCCATGGCGACCAGATATCCCAGCCCAATCTAGTCCCACCTGCCAGCACCCGATCCATATCCGTCCAAACCCTTCCTATTCATATACCCATCCAAATGCCTCTTAAATGTTGCAATTGGACCAGCCTCCACCACATCCTCTGACAGTTCATTCCATAAACGTACCACCCTCTGTGTGAAAAAGTTGCCCCTTAGGTCTCTTTTATATTTTTCCCCTCTCAAACTAAACCTATGCCCTCTAGTTCTGGACACCCGACTCCAGGGAAAAGACTTTGTCTATTTGTCTTATCCATGCCCCTCATAATTTTGTAAACATCTACAAGGTCACCCCTCAGCCTCCGACGCTCCAGGGAAAATAGCCCCAGCCTGTTCACCCTTTCCTTATAGCTCAGAGTCCCCAAACCTTGCAACATCCTTGTAAATCTTTTCTGAACACTTTCCAGTTTCACAACATCTTTCCGATAGGAAGGAGTCCAGAATTGCACGCAATATTCCATCAATGGCCTGACCAATCTCCTGTACAGACGCAACATGGCCTCCCAAATCCTGTACTCAATACTCTGACCAATAAAGGAAAGCATACCTAACGCCTTCTTCACTATCTTACCAAGCTGCAGCTCCACATTCAAGGAGATATGAAGCTGCACTCCAAGGTCTCTTTGTACAGTAACACTCCCTAGGACCTTAACATTAAGTATATAAGTCCTGGAAAGATGTGTTTTACCAAAATACAACACCTAACATTTATCTGAATTAAACTTCATCTGCCACTTCTCAGCCCATTGGCCCATCTGGTCCAGATCCTGTTGTAATCTGAGGTAACCCTCTTTACTGTCCACTGCACCTCCAATTTTGGTGTCATCTGCAAACTAACTAACTGTACCTCTTATGCTCGCATCCAAATCATTTATGTAAATGACAAGAAGTTGAGAGTCCAGCACCGATTCTTGTGGCACTCCACTGGTCACATGCCTCCAGTCTGAAAAACAACCCTCAACCACCACCCTCTGTCTTCTAACTTTCAACCAGTTCTGTATCCAAATGGCTAGTTCTCCCTGTATTCCATGAGATCTAACCTTGCTAATCAGTCTCCCATGGGGAACCTTGTCGAACGCCTTACTGATGTTCATATAGATCACATCTACTGCTCTGCCCACATCAATACTCTTTGTTACTTCTTCAAAAAACTCAAACCAGTTTGTGAGACATGATTTCCCACGCACAAAGCCATGTTGACGATTCCGAATCAGTCCTTGCTTTCCAAATACATGCACATCCCGTCCCTCAGGATTCCCTCAAACAACTTGCCCACCACCGAGGTCAGTCTCACTGGTCTATAGTTCCATTGCTTGTCTTTACCGCTCTTCTTAGACATTGGCACCACGTTTGCCAACCTTCAGTCTTCCGGTACCTCACCTATGACTATCGATGATACAAATATCTCAGCAAGAGGGCGAGCAACCACGTCTCTATCTTCCTACAGAGTTTTCGGATACACATGGTCATGTCCTGGGGTTTTATCCACTTTTAACCGTTTCAAGACATCCAGCACTTCCTCCTCTGAAATCTGGACATTTTGGAAGATGTCACCATCTAGTTCCCTACAGTCTATATCTTCCATATCCTTTTCACAGTAAATACTGATGCAAAATATTCATTTAGTATCTCCCCCCCCCCTCAACCCCGTTTTCTTTGACTCCACAGAAAGGCCACCTTGCTGATTTTGAGAGGCCCCATTCTCTCCCTAGTTACCCTTTAGTCCTTAATATATTTGTAAAAACCCTTTGGATTCTCCTTAATTCTATTTGGCAAAGCTATCTGATGTCCCCGTTTTGCCCTCCTGCTTTCCCTTTTAAGTATACTCCTACTTTTTTTGTATTCTTCTCGCGATTTACTCGACCTATCCTCTCTAGACTTGACATATGCTTCCTCCTTTTTCTGAAACAAACCTTCAATTTCTTCAGTCATCCAGCATTCCCTAAACCTACCAGCCTCCCCTTTAACCCTGACAGGTATATACTTACTCTGGCTTCTTGTTATATCATTTCTGAAGGTTTCCCATTTTCCAGTCGTCCCTTTACCTGCGAACGTCTGCCTCCAATCAGTTTTCGAAAGTTCTTGCCTTAAATCATCAAAATTGGCCTTTCTCCAATTTAGGACTTCAACCTTTAGATCTGGTGTATCGTTTTCAATCGCTGTTTTAAAACGAATAGAATTATGGTTGCTGGCCCCAAAGTGCTCCCCCACTGACACCTCAGTCACCGTCCCTGCCTTATTTCCCAAGAGTAGGTCTAGTTTTGCATGTTCTCTAGTAGGTACAAACACAAACTGAATCAGAATTTTGTTATGTACACACTTCAGAACTTCCTCTCCATCTAAACCTTTAACACTATGGCAGTCCCAGTCAATGTTTGGAAAGTTCAAACCCCTACCATAACTACCCTATTATTCTTACACATAGCTGAGATCTCCTTACAAATTTGTTTCTCGATTTCCCTCTGACTATGGGGCGGTCTATGATACAATCGCAATAAGGTGATCATCTCTTTCCTATTTCTCAGTTCTACCCAAATAACTTCTCTGGATGTAATTCCGAGAACATCCTCCCTCAGCACAGCTGGAATGCTAACCCTTATCAAAAATGCCACTCCCACTCCTCTCTTGCCTCCCTTTTGTATCCTTCCTGTAGCATTTATATCCTGGAAATTTAAGCTGCCAGTCCTGCCCATCCTTGAGCCATGTTTCCGTAATTGATATGATATCCCAGTCCATGTTCCTAACCATGCCCTGAGTTCATCTGCCGTCCCTGTTGGGCCCCTTGCATTGAAATTAATGCAGTTTAATTCATTAGTCCTACCTTGTCCCTGCTTGCCCTGACTGTTTGGCTCACTTCTGTTCTCAGCTGTACCCGTCTCAGATCGATCTCTTTCCGCACTATCTCCTTGGGTCCCACTTGCCCCCCACCCCCCCCCCCTCCCCACCCTCCCAAGCAGTTCTAGCAAATGTCCCTGCCAGAATATTAGTCCCCTTCCAATTTAGGTGCAGTCCGTCCTTCTTGTGCAGGTCACTTCTCCCCCAAAAGAGATTCCAATGATTTAAAAATGAGAATCCTTCTCCCATACACCACTTCCTCAGCCCAATCATTCATCTGATCTATCCTCCTATCCCTGCCCTCACTAGCTCGTAGCACTGGGAGTAATCCAGATATCACTAACCTTGAGGACCTCCTTTTTAAATTTCTGCCTAACTCTCTGTAATCTCCCTTCAGAGTCTCATCCTTTTCCCTTGCAACGTCGTTGGTTCCAATGTGGACAATGACCTCCTGCTCCCCCTCTTCTCCGTGAGAACATTCTACACCCTCTCTGAGACATCCTTGATCCTGGCACTAGGGAAACAACACACCCTTCTGCTTTTTCTCTGCTGGCCACAGAAACATCGGTCTGTACCTCTGACGACAGAATCCCCGAACACAATTGATCTCTTGGACGCCGACGTACCCCTCGTTGCATTTGAGCCAGTCTCAGAACCAGAAACGTGGCTGTTCGTGCTATGTTCCCCTGAGAATCCATCACCCACTACATTTTCCAAAACACATTACCGGTTTGAAATGGGTATATGCACAAAAGGCTCCTGCCCAAGGCGCAGCCCTCTCTCACCCTTCCTGGAGTTAACCCATCTATGTGAATGTATTCGAGACTTACCCCCCTTCCTAAAACTACCATCCATCACATACTGTTGCTCTTGTAAATTCCTCAGCGCTTCTATTTGTCTCTCCAAGCGATCCACTCGATCTGATAAGATTCGCATCCAACAGCATTTATGGAAGATATAATCTGGAGTAACCCTTGAACTCTCTTTAAACTCCCACATCTGACAAGAAGTACATATCACTGCAAAGGACATTTTTGCTCCTTCACAATCTATAGACCCAGAAAATAACACCGTCTTATTCCTCCACAAACACTACCCCAGGTTAAATCTGTAGCTATGGTTTATATTTTAGTTTAATCAAGAGATTTATTTCCAAAAACACATAATCAAGAAAGAATCCACTATACTAACTACTGCAGAATTTCTCTTGGACAGACTAATAACAACAATTAACTTAACTGATTATGTGTGTGAACTTCGCCAACAGTTCCTCCACGATTAGTTGTGAATTTCACTGTTTGTTAATTTTCGCAGATGCACTCCGATGTCCAGCGAGACACGAATTCAAACAGCAAAGGCAGTAACTGTGCAGGTTCTCTCCCTCTCTCTCTCTTCTGCACTGTCCGCACCAGGTGCTTCCTTTGTCTGCTCTTCTCCCTTTTAAACTGCTGTTGTTTTGACTTTTTCTTTCAAAGTTCCAAAACAATGCAACAGCATATAAAACAGTATTTGCTGCTCCTGGAATTCGAGGAAATCACTTCCAACTCCTAAAATATCTCAAAAAATGGAGCAGCTCTTACAAGCAGATTTTTTCCTGTCCTCCCTCTTGGATTACCCAGAATCCTTAGACTTAGAGAAAATGCATGCCCCTGCTAAAGCGACGATATTTTTACTCCAGTAATCCACCTTTGCAGTGTTCAGAGTTTCATGTAAATTGTGTGCGTTCAAGATATTTGACACTCTGATGTTTTAACGCGTGTTCACAGAAAATCTAGTGTTTTATTATATTGTCAGCTGATTGATAAACTTGTAATTTAATCAGTGGAGCGTAGGAATAAAATTACATCTTTTTGCTGTTCATGCATATAAATAGAAAGTTAGCTGACACTCCTAAAACAGTGAACAAGGGCAAGTAACGTCATTCATTCTCGTTTCGAAGGCTCTTTTTACAGTCACAATCGGGTTTCCTCAGAAATTAAGGAGAGACGTGTTAGCACTCATATCCATTTATGAATTTCACTTGATACCTTTATGACCAGTTTTCATTTCGAGACGTTGTTTTGTGTATTCTGGTGGAATTTGTGCACCGTTGGCTGGGTTAGAATGGATTACCCAGCTGCCAATTCCCTTCATGTGTTAAGTTGACGAATTTAAACACTGCATGATTTGGAGGTCTCGGTGTAGGTCTGGAGTGTACAAAGTTTAAAAAAGTCACAAGAAACTGGGCTACAGTCCAACAGTTCTTTATTTTAAGCAGGAACTTTCGGAGCACGGATCCTTCATCAGGTGGTTGTGTATTACAAGGTTGTAAAACAGAATTAATAGCAAAAGTTTTCAGTGTGATACAACTGGAATTATACGTTAAAAAAGACCTGGATGAGAAAAATTTTAAAAAGTAATGAAGACGCTGTCATGCCTTTCTTAGTGTGTCACATCTGTGAAATACGAGAGAAAATGTTCGGAATATACTTGGTGTGCACATATATGTCAAGGGTCACGTGCTGAGTACGATATTAAAATTCCACTCATGCAACATGCGCTAATAATAATAAAGAAATAAACATTTCCTCGTAGTGTGGCATTTTCTTATTTCCCCGTAAATGGGTGGAGGTGCCAGTCGCAGACTTTAATGAACAAAGTCAAAAATCACATGACACCAGGTTACAGTCCAACAGATTTATTTGAAACCACAATATTTCGGAACTAAATATCCGAAAAAGGAGTGGGAGCTCTGAAAGCTTGCGGTTTCAAATAAACCTGTCGTGCGAGAATAGGTTTCTTTTGATTTTTGACTTTCCCCTTAATAAGCAACCAAAGCTGTGTTGCGGAAAATTAAATAAGTTTTGGAATTTGAGGCAGCCAACAAAACCAGTAAGATTATTTTCTTAAAACTGATCCATTAATGTTATTAGAAGATTATCCACATTTCAATATTGCATTGGAAACCTTTGTTCGGCAGGAGAAATCTGTTTCGTTTTCTGGAAATGATTGATGTGCCTCCTCAAACGCACTGAAAGCTTCATCTCAGCATCATATTATTTTTTAAATCCTACAGATTTTAGGGCATGGCACAGATTTATTTGTTTTGTATAGTATTCTATGTCAATAAAGCTGCGACTATTACATTATATGAAGAGCAATCGTTTGATCAAAATTTGGTGGCAGCCTTTGAGAATTGAGCAAGGGTTTGGGAAGTCCAAACGGATAAAATGAATCAGATGATTGTAGTTGCTCGTGGTCAAACAACTCAGTCCCAGGTTCTGACAACAGGAAGTCATCAGGATAATGAGACAAAATGCATTTCACGCTTTATGAACGAACGTCACTCGGCCAAAGTGGGGAATCGTTCCATCTCGCTTCACAACGGGAGAGCCAAAGCAGATTAGTTTATGATGAAAAAGTTGATAATCAAGAACAATACTGGTCGATGGGAGGCCCTTCGCTCCATCAATTCCGTTCTCATATTTCCCGTCATGATATTTCTTTTTTTTTCCCCTTTGGTCTCTGGGTGGCTCTCAGCCTGGCCTCCTAGTGTCTCATGGCGGATCCCAGCAGGGTTTCCCGCGGCTCATGGCTATTCCCAACCTTGTCTCCCAGCAGATCACGGCGTGTCCCACTCTTTTCTCCCCGCAGGTCATGATCTGCCCCAACCTGGTCTCTCTGCAGCTCATGACGGGTCCCACCCTGTTTTTAGCAGCTCATGGCGATCCCAGCCTGGTCTCTCTGCAGCCCATGGCGGGCCCACCCTGCTCTCTGAGCAGGGCATGGCGGGTGATACTCTGCTCTCTGAGCAGCTCATGGCAGGTCCCACCCTATTCTTTCAGCAGCTCATTGCGGCCCCAGCCTTGTCTCTCAGCAGATCATGGCGGGCCCACCTTGGCTCTCTGAGCGGCTCATGGCGGTCCCACCCTGTTCTTTCAGCAGCTCGTGGCGGTCCAACTCTGTTCTCTCAGCAGTTGATGGTGGGTCCCAACCTCTTCTCTCTGCAGCTGATGATGGTCCAAGCCGGTTGTCTCAGCAGCTCATTACAGCCCCACCCTATTCTCTCTGTAGCTCATGGCGTGTCCCACTTTGGTCTCTCAGCAGCTCATGGCAATGCCGACCCGGTCTCACGGCAACTCATGGCTGGTCCTGATCTAGTCTCTCAGGAGCTAAAAGGCCGTCCCAGCCTGGTCACTTAGCAAGGCATGGCTGTCCCCGCCCCGTTACTCAGCGATTCATTGGGATCATAGACTGGTCTCTCAGCAGCTCATCACGTACCCAGCCTGATCTCTCACCGGTTCATGGATGTCACGGCCTGCTCTTGCAGCAGCTCATGTTTGCTCAGAGCCTGTTCCCTCGACGGCTCGTTGTGGCTCCCGTGCTGGTCTACAGGGCTCATGGTGGCTTTCAGCCTGATCTTTCAAGGGTTTAAAGCAGTATCTCAGCTGCAGTTTCGGCACCAGCAACGGTATGTGTCGGGGCGTAGTCGAGAACACACAGCAGAGCGAGATCAGCGGAGGGGTCATCAAAGACAATGATACTTTTAACTCATTCCTTGATCATCCTAGTACCAAATACTAAATTTTAAATGCAAACTATTCATTTTTCGAATATTCTATGAAGTTATTCTAAGCTTTTTAACTCTTGTTTCGGGTACTACTTTGTCCCTAAGTTTTTAATTGTGTCATTGTACTTGGTGTCTAAGATGGCGTCATGTGTGGTAAAGTTAGACAATTCTCACTCTTCTCCGAACTGCTATACATGACTACTCAGCACCAATAAGAACTCGGATAAATTGCAACAATAAATGTGACATGACCGTGCAAGATTGAAAAAGTGGCTTACATTTTGACAGAGTTACGGCGTTTAAAATTAGTGCAGCACACACAGATCATGGTCGTCCTGTTCCAAAAGCTTTTTGTAAAGAAACCGAATGCAGACCTTATGTCATGGAGGCAAAGGGCATCGAGGCAAGCAAGAAAGTGGATTTGTCACACCAACCAGATCATCCATGGTTTTATCAAATTATAGAACTGCTGTGGTGGACTGGACAACTTATATCGGGTGTTTACCTCAATCAGTTGCGCTTTAGTCTGTGTAATTTCACATTGTCAAGAGATACTTTTAACCTAATATTTCCCGATTACTAATTGTGAAAATCAAGCATTCTTCATTCCAAATATACAACTATATACACGCTATGGAGTGAGAGGTTGTTGAGGTCGCTGGAACTGTGGCTTTGAGATTATAATTCGATCAGCTATGATATTGTGTAATGAAAGTGCAAGTTGGAGTTACATAGTTTTCACATTTCTCAACTCCTTTTTTTTGCCAAGCATTTTATCTTATTTCATTCTTACACTGGTCTAGTTCTTTTCAATTTATCAATGAATTCAATGCCCCCGTCTTTTCACACGAAACTTTCACCATTTGTGACCAAGTTATGTGTTCCAGCATCTCTCTGCTATAATTTGTTTTTTTAAACCATAGTGCATTTTCTATGGACAGTAAGCTCGGAATCACTTCTCTACACGAAGTGGAATCTAATTTCCTGGTTTCATCTGTGTAGTCGTGTGGCTAGGGCACCATTTTAAAGCCGAGTTCAGTAGTGGCAATGCCTCTGTGAAAGAAGGAAAGTTATGAGATCAAATCAAAATCGAATTGGAGCGAAGAATAAAGCAGTGCTCATCCCGCTGTGTTTCCCTCTCCCAAAATGCATTGTTGGACACTGCATCCTCCTTGTTAAAATACACTTTCTCCCGACCTTTATCAATGACTTAAAAAAAAGCTTGACTGCTGGCATTCGGAGACAATTATTCGCCATTTAACTCGTTTAAAAGTTCGGATGATTTTTAACCTCTCATTATGGGGTCTGGGAGTATGGATATTCATGTTACAAAAACCTTATATTCTGGAACAACAGAATAATTAATGCATGCCGAACACAAATAAGATACAGAGCAAAACACTGAGAGTTAGCATCTGTTATCACCCTGCCCATATGCCTCCAAACATTTCCTGATCATATGCTCATTCAGATGCGGCTAAAATGTTGTGATTTTACCAGCCTCCACCACTCCCTCTAGCAGCCAATTCCACAAATGCACCACCATCTGTGTGAAAAGATTGCTCAGAAGGTCTCTATTATAACTTTCCCCTCTCACCCTAAATCTCTGCCCATTAGTTCCTGGACTCGACCACGCCAGGGAAAAGACATTGTCTATTTACTCTATTCATGCTCCTCGTGATTTTATAAACGTCTATAAGGTCGCCACGAGCCTCTGACACTTCTGGGAAAACACCCACAGCCTATTCAATCTCTCCCTATTGCTCAAATCCTCCAATCCTGGCAGCATTATTGTAAATATTTTATGAAACATTTCAAGTTTCACAACATCCTTCCGATAGAAAGGAGACCGGAATTGCACTCAATATTGCAAAAGTAGCCGAACCAATGTCCTGTGTAGCCGCAACATGACCATCCAACCCAGTACTCAACTGTCTGACCAAAAAAGTCATACGTACCAAATACCATCTTCACAGTCCTATTTCTGTGCGACTTTAATTTCAATGAGGTAT
Organism: Chiloscyllium plagiosum; assembly: GCF_037043375.1. Classification (NCBI taxonomy): domain Eukaryota; kingdom Metazoa; phylum Chordata; class Chondrichthyes; order Orectolobiformes; family Hemiscylliidae; genus Chiloscyllium; species Chiloscyllium plagiosum. The sequence continues at coordinate 13,066,386 of NW_028270179.1, read as the reverse complement.
GAACCTGCAATCCAAGGTCTCTTTCTTCAATAACACTCCCTCAGACCTTCCCATTAAGAGTAAAAGCCCGGCTCAGATTTGCTTTCCCAAAATGCAGCACCTCACGTTTATCGAAATTGAAATTCATCTTCCACTCCTCAGCCCAATGGCTCATCTGATTAAAATCACGTTGAAGTCCAAGGTAACCTTCTTGTGTCCACTCCACCTCCAATTCTCGTGTCATCTGAAAACCTATTAACTAAACCTCTTAAGCTCACACACAAATTATTTATATGAATGACGAAAAGTAATGGACCCAGCGTTAATCTTTGTGGCACCCCACTGGTCACAGGCCTCCATTCTGAAAAATCCACCCTCCGTCACCACACTCGATTCTCTACTTTTGAGCCAGTTCTGTGTATAAATGACAAGTTCTCGCTGTATTTCATTTGATCTAACTTGCTAACCAGTCTCCCATGGGAAACCTTGTCGAATGCCTTACTGAAGTCCATATAGATCATGTCTACCGCTCTGTTCTTATTAATCCTCTTTGTTACCTCTTCAAAAAACTCAATCAATTTTGGGAAACATGATTTCCCACGCATCCTACCCATGTTGACTATCCGTATTCAGTTTTTGCCTTTCTAAATGCATGTATATCCTGTCCCTCAGGATTCTCTTCAACACATTGCCCACCAGCGACGTCAGGCTCACTAGTCTATAGTTCAATGGCTGGTCCTTACAAGCTTTCTTTAAAAATAGCCCCACGTCAGCCAACCTCCAGTTTTCCATCAACTAACCTTTGACTATCGATAATACAAATTCCTCAGTCAGAGGCCCACCAATAACTTTTCTAACTTCCCACCGAGTTCCGGGGTGCACCATATCAGCTCCTGTGGATTTATCGTATGTTGTGCTTTTCAAGACGTCCAAAATTTTCAACATGTCACCATCAATTGCCGCATATTCCATATGTTCCATGTCTTTCTTCGCCATAAAAGGTGATGCGAAATACTCATTTATTATCTCCCCATTTATTGCAGCTCCACACAAAGTCCACCTTGCTGATCTTCGAGGTGTCCTGTTCTTGCACTCGGTACCCTTTTGTCCCTTCCTTTTGTACGTTTGTCCTTGCCAAATGTTCCAATCAAATCAAACACACCCAGAAACTATTGAAACAAATTAAATTCACAGAAAATTTTCCTCTTGTTTATTCCCATTCGAACTTTTATGGCCGGCATAGCTCAACATGTCGTACGAAGAAAAGTTTCTGACAATCTGTCCAAAACCGAAATTCTCCAAATCCAAATGCAGAGCTTGATGACATAAAGTGTAAAACCATGTCTACACTGTCCATCAAAAACTCCTGGCGTTTTTCAGAACTGAAAATAAAAACGACAACTGCATAGAGTTATACAGTATGGAAGGGGATCAAATAAACATTCATGTCTATCCAGGCTTCCCAATTACCTATCCAGCTAATCCCAATATCCAGTCTTATCTCCATATCCCTGCAGCGTCAATGTGCTGAATACAAATTAAGATCAGTTAATCGAGTAATTGCAAAGGCACGTTAGAAACGGGAGGTCTTGGGAGTCGAGTCGGTAAGAGGGAGAAGAAAGGATGAGATTCAGGAAATGTGTCGGAAACATTTGCGATTTCACGCTGTGTTATAATTAGACTTAATATTGATCAATTCTAAGTACAGATAGCAAACTTGATTCGTTTTATATAACTGCAAAATTGAGAAAAGGTTGTTTGCGAGTAATCTTTCTTTTATATTTGCATGTGTATCTCTATCAATGCTGCAAGGTTTACAGGTAAATGTTTGATTTCTTTATCGCATTCAATTGTCTAATCTAGAACTTCTCCTTGTGGATACATTTTCACAAATGCCTGATTGGATTCCAATGAAGGGTAGAAGCAACAGCAGCAGAAAAACTGTTTGAGTTCAATTTGAAGCAAGGATTATTGTACCAATATTGACCGTTGTTACAAATAAAAAGACAGCTCTGGAACATCTCTTGCAAGAGATATTACAATAGTTTCTAATTTAAAATTTCTGTTTTAGATCTACTGTTTCTATTATCAATGAAGCATCTCAAAGGAGGTCATTATTCAAATTAATGGCAATTTGATTACATTTTTAATGGACTGAAGCTAAAGAAATGTCATAATTTTGAATGGATCAAAATGTAATTTTCATGATATGAATGTTTTCAAGCACTTGGATTTGTAAAATGCTTCTAAGATCTTGAAACATTTTAAGATGTGTTAACATGATTAACGTGTGTGATTTTGCTGCTCCTTGTACAAGTTTATGTTGTCTTTGTTTATTTTTCCAGGAGGTCGAAAAGAAAGTTTCCGAAATGTCTGCGGGAATGTATTTGAATAAGCTTTCAAGTTTAAAGAAAAAAGCGTGTACAACCAAAAGGGAGTCGCCAGTCCCGCTCAGCTCACCTTTACGCTGTTCTGGTTTGGTTTGATGTCCGCGAGCATTCAGTTGGGCACCAGCTGGATTCGAAGAAGTAAGTCCATGCTGATCCTTCCTCTCTCTGACATCTCTCCTGTCAGACTCTGTGTTTTATTTTACTCTTTGCCAAGCGTTGTTCATGCACATTGTTGCAAGTAGTTGGAAATACATCATTAAGTTTGGATAATCTGTTCAGTTTTTGAATAGGTTTAATTATTCTGTTTTCTGTTCTCTTTCGTTTGTGTTTCATTTTGTAATCTTGCAAATACATTCCGTTTTGTTTAAGACAGGCTGGTTGCACCAATTGCATCATCCCTGGAATGTCCACAACTCACCTGCTTAACAGAAACAAGATAGTTACAGTCGGGGTTAATACTTTTGAAATATCTTTTGGGTGGGGGTGTATGTCCTCGTTCAAAACACGTGCCTTCATTGCATTCTAATCACCTCCACTAACGTCAGCGATGCGTCAGGTAAAGGCCACAAAGCAATGTTCCACAACCACATATGACCAAATATTAAATAAGATTATTATTTTGATTAATTAATAAATACTCAAGTACTGGAGAGAACTGACTTTTTTCAGAACATGGTCATTGGGAGAAGTCTCGTCCATCACTGATTAAAAAAAAAGTACATCTGACCATCTCTCGACAAATACAGACCCATCTGTTGGGTATGATTTGCACAATATTTCAGGATTATTCACCACTATTTCAGCCAGCTTCAATGGGATGCTACCACCAGAAACATGTTTCCTTCTCTCTTGTCAGCCTTCCGCAGGGAACCGTTCACTCTGGTATATCCTGGGCCTCTCCCTATCCACCGTCGACCTCACACCCGACAGCATCATGGCACATTCCCATGTAACCACAGATGGTGTATTACCTGCGGGATATACTTCGCCCCTCCTCAGTACCTATGGGCCCGAAAAAAACTTTCCAGATGAAGCACGGATTTACCTGCAATTCACTCAGTATAATTGTATAGTCCAGTACACTTGCTGCTCAATGTCCTGTGCTCTATATTTCCGAATCTAAGCACAGACTGAGTGACAGCTTTGTGAAACCCAAACATTTCTTCCATCGAGCTAAATTCCATAGTTTCCCTTTGCCTGCCTCTTCAAGATGATGACACACTTCCTGAGTCAACATATCTGTTACAGGCTTGCTGCCGTGCCATTGTGTTTATTTTTTACTTTAAAACAGATCATTGACGGTGTCAGCAGAAAGTTCAATTGAGTTTATTTTGGTGGATCAGTTGACATTTCTGATTGGGTTTATAATCCAATATTCGACTCTTTCTCGAGGCATGATATTGAGACAGTCTGTGTCTTCAGCAGATCACTCGCATCCTCCTGGGGACTTAATGTGAATTTGTTCATCGTTGTAAAATCATACAGAATTTAACACAGACCCTTTGATTCAACTGGCAAGTGCCGAACAAATGTGTTGAGATGAACTAGCTCCGTTAGCCTGTGTTTGTCCCTATCACTCTCAGCATTTCCTATTCATGTATATGCTCAATTTCTTAAAATGCTGTCGTTCTGATCGCTGCTACTGCTTCCTCGACAGACTCATTCCACATATGCACCACCAACACTTTGAAAATTTGTTCTGCAAGTAACTTTGAATGAAAATTGGATGTCCGAGTCCAGGTTTCACTTAAAGTAAACTTACAGGTTGAGTCGGTAGTTAGGAAGGCAAATACAATGCTGTCATTAATCTCGAGAGGACCGGAATGTAAAAATAGCGATGAACTTCTGAGACTTCATAATGTTATGGCCATACCACATTTAGAATATTTGAGCAAGTCTCAGCCACATATGCCAGGAAATATATATTCACCCTGGAACAGGTTCAGAGAAGGTTCACGAGAATAATCCCAGGAATGAAAAGTTTAACATATGATGATCGCTTCATAGAGCTGGGACTATACGTCCGGGGTATTGAAAGATGACTGGGGGATTCGATTGAAATTTGCTGAGCACTGAATGGCCTGGACAAAGCGGAAAGAAGTTTCCATTGGTAGGAGAGCCGAGGATCGAGGGAAGAGCCTCAGATTAAAGGGAAGACACTTTAGGCATAGATAAAGGGAATCGTTTTATGGACCAAAACAAGCACACCCAAACGTACATTGCGAAGGCAGTCTAGACTGTCACATCTTGCTTATTTTAACGCTAAGTATAAGATGCTTTGTTACAGATAAAATTCGATTGTGCAAACTGTTGGTTATTAAAGAAAACACTTTTTCCATACACTGTAAGTAAAATGCAGAAAAAAACTTAACAATAAGATAAGTAAAAGCTGATTTTACTGAAACTCTATCGAAATCGCTCATAAAATAATACATTAACGACGACTAATTAACTGTTGCAATACAGTAACATCACATAAACACACACTTGGCCAAGGCAGATTCAGCAAGGTCAATGTTCTGACATGCCATTTTAGTAGCTGAGAGAGAACCCCAGCCTTTACTTCTAACAGAGACAGGAATAAGAGCTCCCAGATCCAGTTTAAAGATACCAGCAGAGGCTATTGAAGGCAACAACTTGAAAAAAATACAGGTCCTGGATAGATTGTACCTACCAGTTCAGGCCATTTCTACTGTTCCAAATTCAAAACAAAAATCAAGGCCTCACAAGCTGTTTACTTTACAGACTTTGGAACAGAATATTCCGCATCTTTCTTCATTTACAGAACTAAAAGCCGTAGTATCATCACATTTGCCATGTCCTTCTTTCATGTTTACGAGAGTCCAATGCCAGAGGAAATAAGCCTTTGGTGAGACAGGACAGGAGATAAGGAGAAACCTCTCTACCACAGAGAGAGGTGAATCTGTCGGATTTATTACCACATAAGGCTATGGAAGACAGGTCATTGAGAATATTTAAAACAAAAATAAACAGGTTCTTGATTACCAATGTGATCAAAGGTTGTGTGGAGAAGCAGTACGACGGGGTTGAAAAAACAATCTTTCTTTCATGATGAAATGGAAGAGGAGGCTCGATGGGTCGATTGGCCTAACTTCTGCTGCTGTTTTATGGTCTTAAGATCTGATAGTACATGTTGGTTTACAGGGGTGGGGGAGTGGGGCTGGTCAGTGTGGGATGTTCTTTGATGGTTAGTGCGGCGAAAATTGGCCGAATGGTTTTCTCTCACACTGTCGGGACTCTCTGGATTACAAATCTGTCCTGTCTCACCAAAGGCTTATTTCCTCTGATATTTGGCTCTCATAAACCCCATATCTTCCGATGCTTCTTATTTTGCTGCTTCATGTCGTGACTGCCAGACACATTAAGGTTACCACAGGAGACTGCAGGAGACGCCGATAACACAACAATAAAACTAATAAATGCGACACGGAAATGAAGAGCATGAGGAACTCCATTGCTTTGGACTTTGACATTTCAGGCGGTTTCGTCCTGTTTTGTCTGACATATATTGCACATTTTCTATTTGGGCGAATTTCAGGTGACAGCTATTCGGTCGGTTGAAATCCCAGTGACCCAAAATTTATTCTGCAGTAAATCGGATACATGCTGCAACTCTTACATTCATGCACGAATACGGGTATTTATGCAATGACACAGGCAAAGTTGACAGGTGAGTTCAAAGATTCTTTCAGATACTTCACCAAGAGTATTACGATATATCACATACCGTGAGACCAGCTGAATAACTAGAAGTGACTTCAACACGTCACTAAAGCAACACACATTCTTATGAATCTGCAGCTCATAAAATCTGGCACGTGTAAAGGCAATGATCGACAAACTATCCCACAGCACCTCTTTATATATTTGTGGTAGCCACCTATGACAGAGATTGTTTCTCAAGTTATCGCCTCTTCTGCCTGGCGCAAAAGCTCACAATAAGAAGATTTCCGTTTGAAATGGATATGATTAATCCGTGTGTCAAATCTGGAGGGAAGTATATCCATAGTCTCTGTTAAAACCTTTAAGATAACTTTGTTTTGCAATTTTACAAAAATGTACACATGCATACCAAGATTGCCTCTTCTCCTCAACGTCAGAGAAAAAAATAACAAATGTCGTTCCAGTTAAAATTATGTTGTGACACCCTGGAAGCATTTAAACTCTGAAGTATGGGAGAAAAGATTCGTATTGCATTGATCAGCGCTGACACCTGAAATTAGTCATGCCGTACCATTTGTCACAATTAAGAAAATGAATAAACTGTGAAGTTTTTTTATAGCTAATACATCAATTTCATGGACACCAGTACCATATATCACGGTGTTGCATTGGCACAATTTGGCCAGCAGGAGATTTGTTTTCTCGTTATCATGACAGGAAAGATCTACTACTTCGAATGCATTGAAAATTTTCTCTGCCTGTATTAAGTTGTTAAAAGATAAGTCCCTGGAGATCTTAAAACAAAATACAGAACCGTTTTCATTGTACGATATTCTTTATTAAGTAAGCTGTGGCATTTGCACTTCGGGATGCAACAGACTGCATCAGTTTATTTGTCCAATATTGTTCCCAGAGGTTTTGATTAGAGCAGACGGTTGAAGTTTCGGTCGGAGCAAAAATAAATCAGACGTTTCTACTTACTGGAGGTCAAGCAACGCAATCCCAGTAAATCAAAACAGGAAATCATCAGGGTAGTGTCATGAGACCAAAAATATTTCGCTGTTATCAACGATCGTCCCTCCATCAAAGTGGGGATTTGATGATTTCACGATGCGACACAAGCAGGAGTCTCATTTGGTTTGGAAAAGGTAATTCATCGTATAAAAGCGACGGAATTGGACACCCCAACGGGAGTTCTTCCACTCTTCATGTTTCCTTCTCATTTTCTCCGAGTTTTTTCTGCTTTTTTATCATTTTGTTTTCCCGCTGCTCTCAGTCTAGCCATCATGCACCTCCAGACAGATCCCATCCTGGTCTCTCGGTGGCTCTCAGTATGGTCTCTCCGCGGAACGTGACCTGTCCTGAACTGATATCTCGGCAGCTGTCAGCCCGATCTCTCGGCAGGATGTCAGTGGTCTCTGGAAGTTTTGTGGCAGTATTTTGGCTCGGCATTGGAGTGTATCCTGCAGAAGTATGTACCCTGAGGCACGGGGAGTTATCAATGAGGCTGCAATTTCAACAGCACCGATTCTGTGTGTGGTGGTGGCGTCGAAGGCAGACAGCAGAGCGAGATGGGCGGAGGAATCATCAGCTGAATGGTTAACATATTCCTTTAATACCTAGTTTAATCCGTGAGAAACGTTAGTGTAAACTGTTGCCAAATTCTTTAATTTTCTAATATTCTACGAAGGAATACTTAGCTTTGTAACTCATGTTTCTCTTCGTACTTTGTACCTTAACCCTTTTGTGCCGAGATAACCTGCATCTGAGATGGAATCATGTATGCCAACATTATACAACTTTCGCTTTACACCTTCACTTCAATACGTAATTTACGTCGCAAATAAAATCTGAAAAGCGAGTTCACCAGTAACTAGAACAGCAGTCATTTTGCAGCAATAAATATGACATGCTCATGCACAATTGAAATAGTGGCCAAGTTATAAAGGTAACACGGAGCTTAAAATAAGTGTAGCACAAACATAGCAAAGCTCTATCGCTCTGAAAGTTGTTTCACTTTAAGAAAAGAGAGTGCAGACCTTCTAGCGCACAGTCAAAGGGTATTGGCGCAGGCAGGATATTGGAGTTGTCAAAACAACCAGATCATCCATGATGTTATTACATTTTGGAACTGGTGTGTCAGCCGGACAACTGTCATTGGTTTAACTCATGTCGTTGCGCTCTAGTACACAATATCAAAACATAATTTTGCCAAATGTGACCGAGCGTGTTATTGGAAAAACAAAGCTTTTATTCCACATTGCCACCTGTGTACAAGCAACGGAGTGAACAGTTTTAGAGATGGATGGAGGGTTGGGTGTGAGGTGACAATTAGATCAGCAATGATTTAATCGACCGGAAGTGGAAGTTGAATTTACTTCATGTTCAACTCCTTGAACTCCACATTTTGTAAAACATTTATCTTACATTACCCTAAAATAAATAATGAATTCAAAATCCATAACTTTTCACGAGGCCTCTGAACCATTTCTGAACAAGGTGTTTGTTCCCTCATCGTCGGCCTTTCTTTTTTTGGTTCTACATTCCACTCGCTGTAGGGAGCCCACTCGGAGACTGTCTTCTGAAATGAGCCGATTCTAATCTTCGCGTTGCATTTTTTTAAACATTCCCACATTATTTTGATATTGCCATCTCGCCAGGGAGACGGTGTCCAGCAGAGCCCAGTAGGGGCAATGCCTCCGCGAAATTCTAAGTGGGCTATCGGGATAAAATGAAAATAGATTTGAAGTGGTGAATGAAGGAGTCCACGTCCCGCGATGAGCCACTCTTCCTAAAGGGATTTCTGAACCGCATCCTTCCTCTTCAATTACTGCCTCTCCAGGCTTCCATGAATACTTGCTTTTTTAAATTGACTGATGGAATTCCAATATAAGTATACACTATCTACTCCATCGAAAGTTCGGATGAATTTTTAAACCTGGTTATGGGTAACTGGGAGTTTTGGTGTTCATGTTAACAACTTCTCCTCTAAAAGAACAAATGCAAAATACTCAATGAAAGTCATACGCAAATAAGATATAGAGCAAATCACTTCGCACCTTACACAGTTAAAAAATACACTCCCACAGCATATCTGCACAAATGTAAATCAGAGTAAAGTTTATTCTTCTTTGTTCTGGTTGAACGTCTCGGGCCAGTACAGCTCGGTGTTTGGTGCTAAGAAAATATTCGGCGTATTCGCCTGAAAACGAGATTGCCCGAATGCAGATACAGGACTTGATTACATTCAAAGTAAAAGAATCCCGACACGGTTCCACTGTTCCATCAAACAGCCTTATCCCTTGTTCAGAAGTAAAACAGAATAAATAATGAAATGCAGAATGATACAGTATACACAACATTGAACATTACAGCGCAGTACAGGCCCTTCGGCCCTCAATGTTGCGCCGACATGTCATACCAATCTGAAGCCCATCTAACCAGCACTATTCTGTGTACGTCCATACGTTTGTCCAATGACGATTTAAATGTACTTAAAGTTGGCGAAAGTACTACCGTTGCAGGCAAAGCATTCCATACCCTTACTACTCTCTGAATAAAGAAACTACCTCTAACATCTGTCCTAGATCTATCCCCTCAATTTAAAGCTATGCCCCATCGTGCTCGCCGTCACCATACTTCGAAAAAGGCTCTCCCTGTCCACCCTATCGAACCGTCAGGTCATCTTATATGTCTCTATTAAGTAACCTCTGAACCTTCTTCTCTCCAACGAAGACAGCATCAAGTCCGTCAGCCTTTCATCGTAAAACTTTCCCTCCATACCAGGCAATATCCTAGTAAATCTCTTCTGCATCATTTCCAAAGCTTCCGCATCCTTCTTGTAATGCGGTGACCAGAACTGTCCACAATACTACACGTGCAGCCGCACCAGAGTTTTGTACAGCTGTAGCATAACCTCATGGTTCCGGAACTCGATCTCTCTATCAAGAAAAGCTAAGACACTGTATGCCTTCTCAACAATCCTGTCAAACTGGGTGGCAACTTTTAAGGATCTGTGTACCTGGACGTCGAAATCTCTTTGTTCATCTACACAACGAAGAATCTTACCATTAGCCCAGGACTTTGCATTCCAGCTACTCCGACCAAAGTGAATCACCTCACACTTGTCCGTATTGAACTCCAATTGCCAGCTCTTACCCCAGCTCTGCAGCTTGTCTATTTCTGTCTGTAACCTACAACATCCTTCGTCACTATCCACAACTCCACCAAACTTAGTGTCGTCTGCAAATTTACGAACCCACCCCCCTGCTCCCTCATGCAGGTCGTTTGTAAAAATGACGAACAGGAGTGGACCCAACACCGATCCTTGCGGTACACCACTAGTAACTGGACTCCAAGATGAGCATTTCCCATGAACAACCACCCTCTGTCATCTTTCAGCAATCCAATTACTGATCCAAACTGCTTTATCTCCCACAACACCATTCCTCCGCATTTTGTACAATAGCCAACTGTGGTGAACCTTATCGAACGCCTTGCTGAAATCCTTATACACGACATCAACCGGTTTACTCTCATCTACCAGTTTGGTCACCTTCTTCAAGAACTCAATGAGGTTTGTGAAGCACGATCTATCTTTCACAAAACTGTGTTGACTATACCGAATCAAATTATTCTTTTCTTGATGATTATAAATCTTATCTCTTATAACCGTTTCCAACACTTTATCAACTTTTGAAGTAAGGCTCACTGATATATAATTACCAGGAATATCTCGACGTCCCTTGTTCAGGGGAACCACGTTTGCTAACCTCCAGTCTTCTGGCACTGTTTCTGTAGACAATGACGATTTAAATATCAATACCAAAGGCTCGGCAATCTCCTCCCTGGCTTCCCAGAGGATCCCAGAATAAATCCCGTCCACCACAGGGGACTTATCTATTTTTACACTCTGCAGGATTTCTAATATCTCTTCCTTGTGAACCACAATCCCACCGAGTCTAGTAGCCTGTATCTCCGCATTCTCCTCGACAACATTGTCGCTTTCTGGAGTGAACACTGTCTAAAAGTATTCATTTAGTGCTTCCCTTATCTCCTCTGACTCTACACACAACTTCCCACTACTAACCTTGATTGGCCTTCATCTTACTCTCGTCATTCTTTTATTCCTTAAATACCTATAGAGAGCTTTAAAGTCCACCCTGATCCTATCTGCTAACAACTTCTCATGTCTCCTCCTGGCTCTTCTGAACTCTCTCTTTAGGTCTTTCCTGGCTACCTTATAACACTCAAGTGCCCTAACTGAACCTTCACATCTCATCCTAACATAAGAATTATTCTTCCTTTTGACCAGAGATTCCACTACCTTCGTAAACCACAGCTCCCGCGCTCTACAGCGTCCTCCCTGCCTGACAGGTACGTACTTATCTAGGACACTCAGGAGCTTTTCCTTGAATAACCTCCATATTTCTAATGTGCCCACCCCCTGCAGTTTCCTTCCCCATCCTATGCTTCCCAAATCTTGCCTAATCGCATTTTAATTGCCTTTCTCCCAGCTATAACTCTTGCCCAGTGGTATACACATACCCCTTTCTATCACTAAAATAAACATAACAGAATTGTAATCGTTATCACCAAAGCGCTCACCTTCTTCCAAGTCTAAAACCTGGCCGGGCACATTGCACAGTACGAAATCTAATGTGGCTACGCCCCTTGCTGGCCTGTCGACATCCTGTGTCAGGAAGCGTTCGTGCACACATTGGACAAAATCTGACCCATCGATAGCACTTGTACTATAGTGTTCCCAGTCAATATTTGGAAAGTTGAAATCCCCAATGACAACTACCCTGTCTCTCTCACTCCTATCAACAATCATCTTTGCTGCCCTTTCCTCTACATCTCTGGAACTATTCGGAGGCCGAGAGAAAACTCCCAAAAGGGTGACCTCTCTTTTCCTGTTTCTAACATCAGCCCATACTACCTCAGTTGACGAGTCCTTTTGCAACTGTAATACAGTCCTTGATCAAACATGCCACACCTCCCCCTCTTTTACCATCTTCTCTGTTCTTAATGAAACATATAAATTCTGGAACCTGCAACAACCATGCCTGTCCCTGCTCTATCTCTGTCTCTAAAATGGCCACAACTTCGAAGTCCCAGGTACTAACCCATGCGGCAAGTTCACCCACCTTATTCTGGATACTCCTGGCGTTGACACAGACACACTTCAAACCAACTTCTTGCTTTCTGGTGCCATCGTGCGTCCATGAAACTTGATTTCGGACCTCCGTACTCTCAACATTTTCTTTACTCGAACTACAATTTTGGTTCCCCTCCACCTGCTGGATTAGTTTAAACCTACCGGAATAGCCTTAGCAAATACACCCACCAGCACATTGGTACCCCTCTGTTTCAGATGAAGACCATCCTGCTTGTAGAGGTCCTACCTACCCCAGAAAGAGCCCCAATTATCCAAAAATCAAAAACCCTCCCTCCTGCACGATCCCTGGAGCCACGTGCCTATGTGGACTACGACATGTGGCTGCTCCTCCTCCCGATTCAGGATCCCAAAAACACGATCAGAGACATCAGGAACCCTGCCACCTGGGAGGCAACACACCAACCTTGAGTCTCTCTCGTCCCCACAGAACCTCCTGTCTGTCTCCCTAACTATGGAGTCCCCAATGACTACTGCTCTGCTCCTCTTCCCCTTCCCTTCTGAGCAGCGGGGACAGACGCTGTGCCAGAGCATTGTGCCCCACTGCTTTCCCCTGGTAAGTCGACAATCCCAACAGTATCCAAAACGGTATACTTCTTGTTGAGGGGAAGCCCTGCACTGCCTGCCGGTTGTCTTTCCGTCCCCTGATTGTAACCCATCTGACTTTTTCTTGTAACTGAGGAGTGACTACCTCCCTCTAACTCCTCTCAATAAATCCCTCTGCCTCCCGAATGATCCGAAGGTGATCCAGCTCTAGCTCCAGTTCCCTGACACGATTTTCGAGGAGCTGGAGTTCTGTGCACTTCCCGCAGATGTCGTCAGCAGGGACACTCGTGGTGACCCTTACCTCCAACATTCTGCAGGAGGAACATTCAACTGCCGGCACCTCCATTCCCAGTACTCTAAATTCCCAAAGAGACTGTTGAAAAATAAGGAATAAAAATAAACTCGTTACCATACCAATCTGGCGCACATGCCCTTTTTTTTGCTCAGAGGAGGACGACTGGGAGACACTACCCGACTAATGCTTCGGGTAATGCAACCACACAAATTTTCGACTTCCCAGATGTCCTTCGCTCCTCTCTCGTACCTCTCAGCAAATGGAGGCCCGACTCACGAGGTAAGTCTCTTTTAATGCTGGAAAACTCACCCTTTTCGGCAGCCCTCGCTTCACCACTCCTTCTCTCCACGCCGCCCAGGCAAAATGGAGACCCGGCCCCGAATTAAGTCCCTTTGAATGCGGGAAAACCCACCGTTTCCGGCAGCCCTCGCTTCACCACACCTTCTCTACTCGCCGCTCTGGAAAAATGGAGGCCCGACTCCCGATGTCAGACCTTTTTAATGCGGGAAAACTTACCCTTCCTGGCAGTCCTCGCTTCACCACAACTTCGCTCCGAGCCACTCTGGCAAAATGGAGGCCAGACACCTGTGGTAAGTCCCTTTATATGCGGGAAAACCCACTCTTCCCTGCAGACCTCCCTTCACCACTCCTTCTAGCCTCACCGCTCTGGCAAAATGGAGACCCGACTCCCGAGGTAAGTCCCTTTTAATGCGGGAAAACTCACCCTTCTGGGCAGCCCTCGCTTCACTACTGCTTCTCTCCTCGCCGCTCTGGCAAAATGGAAGAAGGGTTTGTAAACTCTTATGTCTAGCTGGCTCCTGAATTAACGAGCCAACTAATCCTTATAACCAGTTCTATTTTCGTATCTTTCTCGCAATGATATCTGGTTACAAATGAAAATCAGGTTTCAGAGAAAGTACAATAGCTACTTGAAGTGACAGGGGACGCAGTAGTCAAATGGCAAAGACTGGAATGCAACAATGAGATTCAGGAAACATCAAAGATACATTTGCTAAGTCATTAAGAATTTTAGTTCGAGTTGACAATGATTGTATCTAAGTACAGATGTGAACTTTCGTTCTTTTCGTGCGACAGCAAAAATTGTGAAAAACATTCCTGAGAGAACTCAGTACATATATGTTGACGGGTGTCTCTATGAATGCTGCGTTGTGTACACTCAAATGTTTATTTACTTTATCACATTCAATTGTCTAATCGCGGACTTCTCTTTCTGGATTTATTTTCGATTCAAATAAAGTGTAGGAGCAACAACACTTCTACAAATGTTTAACTCAAATGAAAAGGAAATTGCACCAGTATTGACCAATGTCGCAAACATGAACGTAACACCGGCGCATCACTTGCAAGCGGTATTCCCATTGTTGTAAATTCAATCATTGTTTTGAACTTTCTGTTCGCATAATTAATGAAGCAACTCAAACGATGCCAGTGTTCCTCCGAATTGCTATTTGACTGACGTTTTTTATGCAATCAACCGAAACAAATTTCAGAATTTTGAAGCATTGCAAGCCGTTTTTTCGAAATATTTTCACGCTCTTGTATTATATAATGCTTCTAAGCTCTTGCAAAGTCTCAAACGAAGTAAGCCTTATTGATGTGCTTTGATTGCAGTTTATGCACATGCGCTCACATTTGGCATGCAAGAGTGAAGTTGTGCACAGAAATCTTCCACAGAAGATATGAAAAATTAACATATCAATGATCGTTTCAGTTAACGAATGAATCCAGTGCTTATTTACTAGAGAGAACTCACATACATTTTTGAATTCAGCTAACTGGGAAAACTCTCATCCAGTCAATGATCAACAAAGAAATGCATCTGGCCATCTCTGGAACAATACTGACCGATTTTCTTTCAGTATTAAAAGCCACAATTTCCACTACCTCCAGCGGGATGCAACAACCAGACTCATACCTCCCTCTCTCTTGTCAGCCTACCGCAAATACCATTCTCTCCCGGACCCCCTGGCCCATTCCTCATCCACGTCTGACACCACCGACCCCAACCCCATTGCGACATGAAACCTTGCCCTGCAACCACAAAAGGTGTAAATCTTGCCCTGTACTCCATGCCTCAGCTTGTGAACTCAAGCTTGCTTTATCCCTTCTCGGCCACCGTCTCTGCCCGATTTTGCACTGTCAGGAATCTGGAGATGTTTTCACCCAAATCCTTCTCAGTGCCAATGCTTCTAACGCATTGTTCTATGATTAACACCTGAATTTGATCTGACAAAATGCAACAAGTTTCATTTTACGGATTAAGCTCCATCTGCCTTTTCTCTATCAGAATCTGTAACCTGTCTATATATCGGTGTATCCCGATGTATCATTTGATAATTCCCAGCACTACCTGCAATTTTTGTATCATCCGCAAACTTACTAATCAGACCACCTCCATTTTCCTTCAGATAATTTAAACAGAACAGACACAACAAAGCTCCCATTAATGATGCCAGCGGAATACCAATAGTTACCTATCCCTGTTCTGAAATCTACCATTCCATCCCACCTCTCTGTTTCCTCGGACCAAGCTCGTTCATCTCGCCAGCACAGCACGGATCCCACGAGAATCTTAATTTTGTTCCAGCCTCTCATGTGTACGTTATCAAATGCCTTGTAAAAGTTCACGTGAAAACCATCCATTGCCCTTCCTTCAACAACCGTCTTGTGTCCTCGTCACAAAAACAAATCCAGTTGCTGAATTGAACGTTTCAGCAGAAATCAATGCAATCTATCGCTAGAAGTCAATTTGCTTCCAAATTTGAAATTACCTGGCCAAAGAGTCTCTTCTCCAACACCTCCAGCACTGACATCACCAATGATAGAATAATTATCGAGATTATCTCTGTTTGATTTCTGAACAGAAGAAAATCATTAGTCATTCTCCAGCCCTCTGGAACCTTGCATGAGGCCAAATATATGTGTTAAGGCCGCAACGTTTTCCTGCTTTGCCTCGAACAGTATCATGGGACAGATCGCATCTGGCACTGGAGGATTTGTCTGTCGTCATACATTTCAAGATACCCTAAATTAATTCCTTCATTACGTTTGATGCGATAGAATGCGGTTGTGGAAAAACATAGCAGGTCAAGCAGTATAAGAGGAGCAGGGGAGTCGAGGTTTCGGGCAGAAACTTCCATCATGAGTGGGAAGGGGAACGGGGCTTAGAAACAAACAATGTTTGTCCTGGTGGAAAGGGAGGTGGGGTGGCAATATTTGGATGCACGATTGATGTGGGAAGGGTGGTACTTATAGAAAGAAAGGATATGGCCAAGGTAAGTCAGGTCAAGTGAGCGGGGTGGACAAACGGCCGCGTCTGGGATGAGGTTCGACGTGGGGAGATTTGGAAGCTGGTGACATCCATGTTGAGTCCATAAAGTTGTAAGCTCCCAAGATGGAAGATGAGGTTTTCTGCTTCCAGTTTGCGCGTTGCCTTGTTTTGACGCTGGAGGAGACAAAGGAGACATGTCATGGCAGGAGTGGAAGAAGCAGTCGATCTGCCTGGCAACCAGTAGTTGGGTTGATTCAAGCTTGCGAACCAATGAAGTTTCCTGAACTGATCCCGGTTTTCACTCCTCTGTTCGATGTAGGTGAGGCCACATTGGGAGCAAAGTATGCCGTAAATAAAGTTCAAGGAAAGGCAGATAAATTTTGGATGGACTTGGAAAGATGCTTTGTGGTTTTGGACAGACGTCAGAAGGGAGGTGTGACAGCAGATTGTGCATTTCCTGCGACCGCACGCAAAACTGCCAGGTGTGGAAGAGTGTTAGTGGGTTTATGGACCGAATGAGGGAATGGTGTGCAGATAGGGTGGGG
Source organism: Chiloscyllium plagiosum (assembly GCF_037043375.1). NCBI lineage: Eukaryota > Metazoa > Chordata > Chondrichthyes > Orectolobiformes > Hemiscylliidae > Chiloscyllium > Chiloscyllium plagiosum. The sequence continues at coordinate 13,049,477 of NW_028270179.1, read as the reverse complement.
GGTGGGGGCGGGGTGGGGGTGGGGTGGGAGGGGAAGCAAATTTACTTTAGTGGTGGCGTCACACTGCAGGTGGCAAAAATGGCGGAGGTTGTTGTCTGGGATTTGGAGATTAGCTTTTTGGGGCAGAACGGTGGCTCAGTGGTTAGCACTGCTGCCTCACAGCACCAAGCACTCACGTTCGATTCCCGCCTCGGGCGACTATCTGTGTGGAATTTGCACATACTCCAACCACCTGCGTGAGTTTCTTCCGGGTGCTCCGGTTTCCTCCCACAATCCAAACATGTGCTGGTCAGGTGACTATGCTAAATTATCCAAAGTGTTAGGTGCTTTAGTCAGGTGTAAATGTTGAGAAATGTGTCTGGGTGGGTTACTCTTCGGAGGATTGGTGTGAATAATTTGGACAAAAGGGCTTGTTTCCATCCTGTAGGGAATCTCATCTAAAGTCTACTTGAACGTGGGGACCAATGGAAATCTGTCCTTGTTGGGGTTGGTGGTGGTGGTACTTGAATGCAAGGTTGTTGTAGATGAAGTCGATGCGGTTGAGGGCATCATAGATCACGAGGGAAGTGAATTCACAGTTCTTGAATTATGAAGACACTTGGGATGTCCTGGAGTGGAATCGTCACCTAAGGAGCCCAAAGACGGGAGACGGAAGGAAATGGGCTAATGGGATTGCATCTTTTCAGAGGGAGGGTTGGAGGACGTGTAGTTGAGTTAGCTGTGTGAGTCAGTGACTTTGAAATTGATATCAGTGCTAAGTTGATTGTCGGGAATGTCGAAGTAGATTTCCAGGAAAGGAATGGAGTTGTCAGAGATGGCTCAGGTCAATTTGAATTCAAGGTGAACAGTGTGGGGGAAGTTGATGAACGACTTGATCTCGTCACTCGGAATGCTCCATTCAACCCGACATGCTGGTGGATAGCTACGTCAACTCCCCCTCCTACTCCCTCAATGACATGTCCATACTGGGTCTCTTCTTCATTCAAAATATGGGCACAAGCAAACTGTTGGAAGAACATCTCACCTTCCAGTTCTGGAGCTTACAACCTTATGACCTCACATCGAATTCCCCTGCTACCAAATCCCCTCAATAATCTCCACACCGCTCCCTTGACCAGTCCAAATCCGTCCATCTTCCCTCACGTTCTAAGTGCATCCACCTACCACCATTCCACCGACCGCGTATTTACCTATCTTTCCCCAAAACCCATCCCACTTCCTCTCTTTATTTCTCAGCCTGCTTTCCCTCCCAGGCCTGATGAAGGATCTTGCCACGACGTCGGCTTTCCTGCGTCTCTTGTGCTGCTTAACCTGCTGCATATATTTCACCACCACATTTTATCAGGTCTGACTTTCCAGCATCTAAAACCCACACTATCTCCTTCATTATGTTGAACTGCTTGAGAGTATTCACACACATTTTCCTAATCTCAATATTCCCCATGTCCCCCTCTTTGGAGAACACTGATGCAAAGTACTCATTAAGGATCTCACCCATTCCTTTGTGGTTCTGCACATAATCCCATTACTTTATTCATTAGGGAGCTTAGTCTTAGCCCAGCTAGCCTCTTGCACCTAAACATGACATGCATATGAATTGCCTTAGGAATCCCCTTATCTTTGTTGGCCAAGGATATTTCATTGATTCATTTTGCTCTCGACAATCCCAGTTTTACTTCCTTCATAGGTTCCATATATTCTTCAAAACCTGGTCTGTTTTTATTGATTGCCCACACATTGGGTACGCTCCTTTATCTGATGAATTTGAAAACCTGTCATCAATGGTTCCAGAGTCACGCCCTTCTTGTCCATCGTTTTCACAGGAACATGCCAGTCCAGCACTCGAAGCCGTTGATGTGTAAGGGAGTCCAGGTAGTCAGATGTTGATTTACATTCAAACAGTCATTTCTCAACCCACAATATCTGATTCTTGCCAAATTCGATTAGAGTTAACCATGCCCCTAATTTAACAACTTCATTCGATGTCGAGTGTTGTCCTTTTTCACAAGAATTTGAAATCTTAGGGAATTATGGTCACTGTTCCCACAATAGTGGGAGATTGATGACATTGACTCGCGGAAAAATCATTCAAAGGATATCTCCCTCAAAACAGCTGTGATACGCCCTTGAACCATTAATGCAGTCTTCATACTTTCTGACCTGCTGCTCTGGTTCCGACCTATCCCTCACTGGCACTCTAACTTAAACACTCCCGAGTGCAACTATCAAACTTCACTCCCAGGATTTTCGTGCCAATCCAGTTTACTTTCAATCAGTTCTCCTCGTAAAGGTGTAGTTTCAATTATATAGTTGTGAAGTACTGCATTTTGGAAAGGTAAAACATGGCAGGAAATATAAAAGTAGCATTAAGGTCCTGAGGAGCGTTGCTGACCAAAGAGGATTTGGAGCGCATGTTTTAAATTTCTTGAAAGTGTAGTCTCAGGTCATGTTTTGGTTGTACAGGACATTGGATAGGCCACGTCTAAAATGTTGCTTGCAACATTCTCCCTCCTATTCTCCCTGCTACCGGAAGGATATTGTGAAACTTGAACGGGTTCAGATTCGATTTACACGGATGTTACCAGGTTGGAGGGCTTCAGCTACAGGGAGAAGATAAAAGGGTTGTTTTTCCTTCAAGTATTGGAGGCTGAGAGGAGTCCTTATACAGTTTGATAAAATCAAACGGAGTATAGTTAGTGTAAATAGGCAACGCCTTTTCGCTGGTTTGGGAGACTCCAGAACGAGAGGGCACAGGAATAGTGTCAGAGGGGAAATATTAAGCGGAAATGTATGAGGTGATTCATTTTGGAAGGAGTAACAAGAAGAAACAGTACTGAGCTAATGGTAAGATTATTGTCAGTGCAGATTAGTAGAACGACCTCAGCTTCGATGGACATAGGTCTCTGAAAGTTGCAACACAGATTTAGATGGTTGTTAATTAGGCATATGGTATGTTAGCCGTGTTTGAACGAGGGTTTGAGTTTCGCAGCCAGGAGGTCATGCTGCAACTCTGATAAAATACTGGTGCAGCCGCACTTAGAGTATGATGTACATGTTTGGTCACCGCTGGAAAGACGTGCAAGCTATGGAAACGGTTCAGAGGAGATTTACGAGGACGTTGTTTGGTATGGACGGAAGTTCTGACGAGGAAAATGATGAGGCAGCTGATGCCGTTTTATTGAGAAGAAGAAGGATGAGACGTGAAACATACAAGATAATCAGAGGGTTAAATAGTTAGGACAATGAGAGCCATTTTCCTCGAATTATGATGGCGAACCAGAGGGAACATAGCTTTTAATTGATTGTCGGTAGATATGGGAGAGATGTTAGAGCTATTTTATATACTCAGAGAGCATTATGGAAGTGGAACGCACCGCCTACGACAGCAGAACGCTCGCCAAATGTAAGGGCTTTCAAATGGTCATTGGATAAACATATGTTTGATAATTGAATAGTGTGTGACAAAGAGACTTCAGATTGTTTCCACAGATCGGTGCAACATCGAGGACCGAAAGACCTGTACTGAGCTGTATTATTCTATTTTCTGCGTTCTTCTTGAAAGGGACTTACGTGTCAACCTTTTGGCGCAAAGGTTGCTGTGTGTATAGGATTAGCTTCCGGGGAAATGGTGGAGGCTGATGGAATAAGAACACTTAAGAGACGTCTAGATGAATGCCTGAATCGAAAGAGTTTCAAGGGATATGGAGCAAGTGCTTGCAAATGGGAGTAAATTAATTTAGAATATCTGCGTGGCATGGGCGGATTAGACGGAAAGATCTGTTTTCATGCTGTACATTTCATGATTCGATGATTCTACGTCCCGCCTTCTCTGGAAGATATCTCAATGATCTGCATTCCTTAAGCTTGCCCCGCCCCAAACACACATGTCACCAAATTAACCACGTATTCAATATACTATTTCTCAGGTCCTAGCCTCATTTACACGTACTATGGAGAGTAATCCTGATATTATTACCCGAAGGTTCCTTCTTTTTAGACCGAACTACCAGATTTTTGTTACAGGTCTTCATACCAATGTCATTCAGGCCAATGTGGCCAGTTACTTCTGTCTGTCTGTTATGGACGTTATTATGGGAGTAATGTAGTTAACTTAGTGTTGCCATGTATGCCCGCGATCATGTACATTTCATGAATCGATGATTCTACGTCCCATGGTGACAATGGATTGCCTTGTTATTACCGTTGCAGTGATTTTAAGTCGGCTTCTGGCAATTTGTTTTCCAGATAGCTCACAAAACCTCACGCAGGGACGGCACTTGATAATTCTACTTATCTATGCTTCTCGAAACTGCACTGTGTAGTTGACTGTCGCTTTCAACTTTGATCAGTTCCTAACAATTTGTCACCGGGAGCAAAAAAAAAGTTCTGAACAGAAAAATGTAGCAGCAATAGTTACAGGAATAGTCTGTGTGCTATGCTGTTTGAAAAGCATTACATTTCACTTCCTATGTGAAGCCTGAAATATCATTAATAACGTAGGCTGGTACAGCTACATAACAGAGATCTATTATACACCGCTTGTATGGAAATTGCTTGACAGTTTTGCTCGCATTTAAACCCCATGTCTCCTTATTTTGCTGTACAGAATGTTAGACATATTAGTTAGTCCAACCCGAAAGGGACTCGGCTGCCACAGCAATGACATTAATAAATGCGACACAGAAATGGAGAGCAGGAGAAAGACCACAATTTTGCCATCTTGGGCAGTTTACTCTGTTTTGTGTTTAACGTACGCTGCAAATTTTAGACGGTCGCTACTCTATCCATTCCAATCCCAATGACCCGAAATTTATTCTGAAGTAAAGCACGTATATGCTACAATTCTTTAATTCATGCACCAATGCGTGCATTTTTGCAGGGACACAGACAAAATTCAGAGGTCAGTTGAAAGAAGCTTTTAAATAGTTTTCCAACCTTATAACAAAATGTCATAAACAGTGAATCCGGCTGAATATCATGATGAGACTTTAACCGTTCAGTAAATCCACACACAACAGTATGAATCTGGAATTCAGCAATTCTAGAAAGATTACCATCAGGATGCCCAAGCTTGTTAATTCACACCAATGAAAGAGCAATCAATCATCAACCCGTTTTTTTTAAATATTGATGGCAGCCAAATGCGAAAGTGATTTTTTTTGTTCAGGATTTGCCTCTTCTGCTGGCCACAAAGGCTCAGCATAAGAATACTTCCTTTTGAAGTAGATGCGTAAGCTCTGAATGGGAAGAAACCCATAGTGCCTGAAAAAGTAACATCCTGGTAAATCACCAATGCACACTTTCCAAAGCGTCCACATGCGTCCACCAACTTAACTAAAGAGTTTTTCCAATTTACGTTACATCACGTACACACACCCCTTACCAAACGTTAAATCCAAACGCAGATTATTTCAGGCAGGCGAAATTTCCAACTGAGAAGTCATGCAGGAATCATCTCCTGAAACTTGGAACCATTCACCATAACAGCAATTTCTCACTTTTACAAGTAAAGTAGAGAGAAAAATTGACTCGGAAATTTGGCCACTCCCCTGCCATTGTTAATCTGTACATTTTGGGACATCTGCTATCACGACGTCTCTTGAAAAAAAAGAGGGAAAAATAACCTTTTAAAGTGACAGCTTCCCCACAATAGCCCCCTTAAAAAATCTGTTCACAAAGATGAATTCATTTTTAAAGCCATTATTCTTATTTTGTTAATATATGACAGTACATATACATGATATTTTTGCTGTACACTCCTGCCACTGAAAACCTCCATATTTTGATCCAAGTCTCGATAATGCGTCGCAAATAGTCCTGTCTCTTCTTACCACGTATAATTTTCAAACTGAATAGCTACAATAATAAGGTCCATTTAAATAATCTATATTTCGTTCTCCTAAAATTTCTCCTTTAATGAGTTTTGATTTCTATATATAATTGTCACAGGAACATTCCCGGTAAAATAAATGTCAAAATGCTGTAACGTCAGTACCGAGTTCAAGGTCTCCTTCTCAATTGTTGAATACTTCTGATGATAAATGTGCACTTTCCTGGCGAAATATCGACAGGTCTTTCAATCTTCTCGTCATCTTCCTGCGAGAGCACTTCACCAATACTCACATCACACTCATTGATATCCCTCTTGAATGGTTGTGTCTAATTAAGTTTGGCTAATACTGTGGCAGTCGTTAACAAAGCTTTCAGACTGTCATATGCCTTTATACGGTCTGCCGTACACTGAACCGTTGTGCATTTTCTCAGTAGTTCAGTGAATGGAGCAGTGCGCTGCTCAATTCAATACGAATTTCCAATAAAACCCACTCAATCGCAAGAATCAGATTTCTGTTCTTTTCGTCGAGAATATGAGAAAAACCGAATAACCTTTGTTTTCACATTAGATGGTGCGGTCTGCCCGGAGTTGATAGCAAAGATCAGGAATGTGACATCAGCTTTAGAACATGCATTGAACGCAGATTACTTTAGCACAGCACAGGCCCTTCGGACCTCGGTTTTGCGCCGACCTGTGAAACTAATCTGACTCCTAGTTAACTTCTCCAATTCCATGATTATCCATCGGTTTACCCAACGACAATATAAATGCCCTTAATGATGGCGACTCTACGAAGTTTGCAGGCAGGGCGTACCACTACTACTCCCTTGGAGAAGAACCGACATCTGACGTCAGTCCTCTCTCAATCAGTTCTAAATTTAATTGTTGTCCCCTCGTGCGAGCCATCTCCAAACTTGGAAAACCACTCCCACTCTCCCCAATATCCCATCATTTGATCGTCTTTTCTGTCTCTGTCAAGTCACCTCTAACTATCTTCTCTCAAAAGAAAACAGCCAAAGCCCGCCACCTTTTCCCGATAAGATGTTTCGTCCATACTCGGCAACATCCTGGTAAATCGCCAATGCACACTTTCCAAAGCGTCCACATGCTTCCTATAATGCAGTGACCAGAACTGTATGCAATGCTCCAAGGGCGACCATACCAGAGTGTGGTATTGCTGCAACATGATCTCATGGCCACGAAACTCAATCCCTCTACGAATAAAGGCTGATACACCGTGTGTCTTCTTAACAACCCTATCAAACTGGGTTGCAACTTTCATAGATCTATGCACACAGACACCGAGATCTCTCTGCTCATCGACATTACCAAGTATATTATCAAAGTGAATCTCCTCACACTTTATCTGCATCAATCTTCATTTGCCACCTCTCAGCCCAGCTCTGTAGCTTATCTAATATCATCTGTAACCTGCAACATCCTTCAGCACGATCTACAACTCCCCTGTATTTAGTGTCATCCGAAAAGTAACTAACCTATCCTTCAACACACACTCATCCAGGTCATTTGTGACAATTACAAACGGCAGTGGCTCCATACCATCCATGAGGGCGATCACAAGTAACTGAACTCCAGGATGAATATTTTCTATCAACCACCACAGTCTGTCTTCTATCCGCTTGTCAATTCCTGACCCAAATCGCTGATTCGGCCATTCGGCCCAGGGACTTATCTATTTTCTCACGTTCCAGATTTGCTAACATGCTCTCCTCATGAACGTCAATCCCATCGAGTCTAACAGACTGTATCTCAACATTGTACTCAACAAAATTGTCTTTTTCCAGTGCAAATACTAACGAGAAGTGTGCATCTAGCGCCATCCTTATATCCTTGGACTCCACTTACAACTTCTCACAAATGTCCTTGACTTTGCCTGATCGTGCCCCAGTCATTTTTTTTAAAAAGTTCCAGACCTATAGAAAGCTTTATAGTTTTCCTTGATCTACCTTCCAAAGACTTCTCATGTCCTCTCATGGCTCTTCTATGCTCCCGGTTTAGGACCTTCCTGCCTAACGTGGAACACACAAGCGACCTAGCAGAACCTTCTAGCCTCATCTTTACATAATCCTCATTCCTCCTCTTGACAAGAGATTCAATTTCTTTTGTAAACCACGGTTCCCTCACTCGACCACTTCCTCCGTACCTCATACATATCTATGACACGCAGTCGCTGTTTCTTGAACAAGCACCACTTTTCAATAGTGCGCAACCCCTGCATTTTCCTTCTCCACCCGATGCATCCTAAATTTTGCCTAATCGCATGATAGTTGTCTTTATATCTATTTATGAATCTTGCCCTGCGATATATACCTATCCCTTTCCATCACTAAAATAAGTGCAACCGAATTCTGGTCACTATTACTAAAGTGTGCACCTCCCACTAAATCTAAGACTTGGCCTAATTTATTGCATAGAACTAAATCCAACATTGCAATAGCCGCTTGGTGGTCTATCAACATACGGTATCAACAAACTCTCCTATACATTGGACGAATACTGATTCATCTAAACTACTCGACCAACAGCATTGAATCCTCTTGCAAGGATGCCTGCTTTGAAGAAGTTTTCCTCCTCTCTCTACAAGAATCTGAGGAAGTCCCTCTCCCACTGCAACTCCCAGGTCATTTCCTCTGCCCTGAAGCTCTTCAACCATGTCGTGAAACAAACTCAGTACCACAGCCACATTTGCTTCCTCAGTGCATGGTTCCGTAACCAACTCATCTCACACGGACTCCGGACCACCTTTAAACCAGCAGAGTTCGGACCCGAACAGGACAAACAGTACAGACTACAGATTCAAAAACACCAGCAACAGTTCTCCTTCAAGATCCTCCGCTCCACGCTTGCAGCAATGCGCCGGCACCTAACCTCTCCACAGTGTGCCCTGCCTCAGCTGAGGGCCACACTCTCTCAGAATTGTAAAGGACCCACTCTGTACTAAATCCTCAGGAGAATTCATACTCTCAACAAACAGTATTTCAACTCCAACTCAAACATCAAAAACTGTTAGTGCCACAAACGTTTATCCACCCACCTCCATAACCAGCGCTCCTCAAACATTCCTGAAGATTCCCCTGGCCTCGGAAACGCCATTAGCCATGCGGCTGATGCAGCTACCACCCCCACGCTGATTGATGATGCCACTTCTGCCCCCATCATGGCCACTCCCACAGCCACTTCCGGCCCTCACATCATCGCCGATGCCACACACTCAGTGACTTCCGCCACTCCTACTGCCGTGTCTGCCACCACTTCCGCCCCCACCAGCGCCACTCACCTTCATTCTGCTGACACGCCCCCCACAGACCCCACTGTCACTATCCCCACCCCCCAGAACCCCGAGGGGAACACGACCCCTGCTAATGCCTCCACCCCCATTCCCCCCACCATCACACCCACTCCAGGTACTGGCTCCGACCCCACTCCCAGCTCCACACCCACACAAGATCCCAGATCCCAGCCCTGCCGAGTTTTCACCATCCCTCCAGACCCCCCACTCAAGGAGGACGAACGATCAGTCCTCAGCAAAGGACTCACCTTCATTTCCCTCTGTGCACGCATCAATGAATTTAATACACGCCGTGACATCGAACACTTCTTCCGTCGCCTCCGCCTCCGAGCTTACTTTCACAATTAGGACTCCCGCCCACCTTCCGAGGACCCCTTCGCCCACCTCCAACACACTGCATCCACCTGGACACCCCGCGCTGGCCTATTACCTGCCCTCGACCTCTTCATTTCCAACTGCCGCCGGGACATTTACCGCCTCAACCTGTCGACACCCCTCCACCACTCCAACCTCTCACGTTCACAACGCGCAGCCCTCCAATCCCTCTGCTCTAATCCCAACCTCATCATTAAGCCAGCAGATAAAGGGGGCACAGTGGTAGTCTGACGCACTGACCTCTTCACCGCTGAAGCCAAACGCCAACGCGAGGACACCTCTTCCTCCTGCCCCCTCGACCAAGACCCCATCCCCATGACCAAACCATCATCTCCCAGACCATAGAGAACCTCATCACCTCAAGAGATCTCCCACCCACAGCTTCCAACCTCATTGTCCGGGAACCCCGCACTGCCCGGTTCTACCTCTTTCCCAAGATCCACAAGCCTGACCACCCTGGCAAACCCATTGTCTCAGCATGCTCCTGCCCCACTGAACTCATCTCTACCTACCTCGACACTGTCCTATCCCCCCCAGTCCAGGAACTCCCCACATACTTTCGAGACAGCATCCACGCCCTCCACCTCATCCAAGACTTCCGTTTCCCCGGGCCCCAACGCCTCATCTTCACCATGGATATCCAATCCCTCTACACCTCCATCCGCTATGACCAGGGCCTCCAAGCCCTCCGTTTTTTCCTCTCCAGACGTCCCCAACAGTACCCTTCCACCGACACTCTCATTCGTTTGGCCGAACTGGTCCTCACCCTTAACAATTTCTCCTTTGAATCCTCCTACTTCGTCCAGACCAAAGGGTAGCCATGGTCACACGTATGGGCCCCAGCTATGCCTGTCTCTTTGTTGGCTGCGTAGAACAGTTGATCTTCCGTAATTACACCGGCACCACTTCCCACCTCTTCCTCCGCTACATTGATGACAACATTGGCGCCACCTCGTGCTTCCGCGAGGAGGTTGAGCAATTCATCAACTTCACCAACACATTCCACACTGACCTTAAATTCACCTGGACCATCTCTGACACCTCCCTCCCTTTCCTGGAACTCTCCATCTCCATTAGTGACGACCGACTTGACACTGACATTTTTTACAAACCCACCGACTCCCACAGCTACCTAGATTACACCTCTTCCCACCCTATCACTTGCAAAAATGCCATCCCATATTCCCAATTCCTCCGCCTCCGCCGTATCTGCTCCCAGGAGGACCAGTTCCACCACAGAACACACCAGATGGCCTCCTTCTTTTGAGACCGCAATTTCCCTTCCCACTTGGTTAAAGATGCCCTCCAACGCATCTCGTCCACATCCCGCACCTCCGACCTCAGACCCCACCCCTCCAACCGTAGCAAGGACAGAACGCCTCTGGTGCTCACTTTCCAACCCACAAACCTTCGCATAAACCAAATCATCCACCGACATTTCCGCCACATCCAAAAATACCCCACCACCAGGGATATATTTCCCTCCCCACCCCTTTCCACCTTCCGCAAAGACCATTCCCTCCGTGACTACCTGGTCAGGTCCACGCCCCCCTACGACCCACTCTCCCATCTTGGCACTTTCCCCTGCCACCGCAGGAACTGTAAAACCTCTGCCCACACCTTCTCCCTCACCTCTATCCAAGGCCCTAAAGGAACCTTCCACATCCATCAAAGTTTTACCTACACATCCACTAATATCATTTATTGTATCCGTTGCTCCCTATGCAGTCTCCTCTACATTGGAGAGACTGGGCGCCTCCTAGCAGAGCGCTTTAGGGAACATTTCCGAGACACCCGCACCAATCAACCACACCGCCCCGTGGCCCAACATTTCAACTCCCCCTCCCACTCTGCCGAGGACATGGAGGTTTTGGGCCTCCTTCACCACCGCTCCCTCACCACCAGACGCCTGGAGGAAGAACGCCTCATCTTCCACCTCGGAACACTTCAACCCCAGGGCATCAATGTGTACTTCAACAGCTTCCTCATTTTCCCTTCCCCCACCTCATCCTAGTTTCAAACTTTCAGCTCCGCACTGTCCCCTTGACTTGTCCAGACTTGTCCGACCTGCCTAGCTCCTTTTCCACCTATCCACTCCACTCTCTCCTCCCTGGCCTATCACCTTCATCTCCTCCCCCACTCACCTATTGTACTTTATGCTACTTTCTCCCCATCCCCACCCTCCACTATTTTATGTCTCCACACTTCAGGCTCCCTGCCTTTATTCCTGATGAAGGGCTTTTGCCCGAAACGTCGATTTTGCTGCTCGTCGGATGCTGCCTGAATTGCTGTGCTCTTCCAGCACCACTGATCCAGAATCTGGTTTCCAGCATCTGCAGTCATTGTTTTTACCAACAGCATTTCCAGTTACTAGTTGGAAAGTTAAAGACCCCCATAAAAGCTGCGCTGTTACTTTCTCTCTTAACCAGAACTTTCGTTGCAGTTATTTCCATTTCATCTTCGGAACTTTTCGAATGCCTATAGAAGCCTTCTAATGGTTACCTCTCTTCCCTAATTCGGACGACAGCCCATTCTACCTCAATAGACGAGTCCTCATCAATCATCCTTTCTGCCACTGTAATTCTGTCCTTCACTAACAATGCCACTCCTCCCCTTCTTTTACCATCTTCCCTGTTCTTACTGAAACATCTGAATATCGGAATCTGCAAAAACCTTTCCTGTTCCTGCTCTATCCATGTCTCTGTACTGGCCACAGCATCGAAGTCCAAAGTAACAACCCATGCTGCATGTTCACCCATCTTTTTTGGTATGCTGCTGCATTGACCACAGAAACATTTGAAAGTTACTTCCTGCCTGCCGGTGCACTTTTGCGATCTTGATACCTTATTTATTACCTTACTACTCTCAACCTTCAGCACACTGAAGCTACGATTCAAGTTCTCATTCCCCTGCCAAAGTAGTTTAAACACTCCCGAAGTGCATGAGCAAAATTCCAACCACCACAGGCTATTGGTACCCCTCTGGTTCACGTGTAGACCATCCCGTTTGTCGAGGTACCACCGAGAACAGACTGAACCACAACTATCCAGGTATCTGAATCCCTCCCTCCTGCATCATCTCTGTAGCCACGTGTTCAACTGGTCTTTTTGCCCTGTTCTTCGTCTTGCTCGCACATGGCAAGGGGAACAAACAACAAATAGCACCCCAACCTTACATCCCTATCCGTTATCCTACCAATGTCTTTGGTGCCTATATGAACCCCGACGTAAGACTGCTCTCTCTACCCCGTAAGATTCCGAAAATACAATCCGAAACATCACTGACCCTGGAACATGGAAGGCAACACATCACCCGCGAATCTCTCTCATTCCTACAGAATCTCCTATCTGTCCCGTTAACTATGGCGTCCCCAATGACTAATGCTCTCCTACTCTCCGACCTTCCTATCTCAAGGTACAGGGTCTGTGCTGGAGACCTCTATCCCATCGCTTCCTCCTGTTGCTTCATGACCTCCCAACACTACTCGTATCAGTGTACTTGTTATTTAGTGGAACGGCCCCATGCAACCATTGCACTGTCTGCCTGTTCCCTTTCTATCACCTGGCTGTATCCCATCTACCTTTTCCGCTTTGGCGAATTCACTCTTAATCAGTTTATCACCAAGCCTGCCTACCGAAGTCTATTGAAAAGTTCCAATAAATGCTGCAAATGTTTCTTCCATGTGTGACTAAAATCACCAGGTCGTCGATACTAAACAATTGGATAATTCAAAAATTATTTTATTGGTGATTCTTTTAAATGTGGTGTGCGAACTTTATTCATTTCAAGTGAGATGAGTTTAAATTTATATAGTCCATTCGGTGTTACGAATGATGAAGCAAAATTTCCTTTTTCCAATGAACAGACATGGCAGTTTCCTCCGAGTAAATCCAACTTGGAATTATACGTTGCTTGCCCCACATCCACAACGCAGTCTTCCAAACAGGGGATCTGAAAAGAATCAGACCTTCGCCACAAAATTGACTTTGTGATAGTCTACACATAACCTGCTAGTACCATCTTGTTTTGACAATATTACTGTGGGTGTGCTCCAGTCATGGCAACTCACTTCGAATATGTTGCCTTGGAGCATTCGTTCAATCTGTTTTTGAACCCTTGACAACTTCGGAAGTTGAAGTCTATAAGGACACCGTTTAATTACCTTTTACTACATCATACATAATTACATTAGCACTTCCCAGCTTAATCCCATGCAAAATCAATAATTCTTTTTGGTCATGTCGTTTTTCCTTTTGAGGGTAACTCAATCATTAATTGCAATTTTTGACAATATCCCCATTTTCCAATGTAATTTGACGAATGTCCAATTTTGAATTTTGGAACTTGATTCTTCACTGTATGCTGTGACCAGGAAGACATTTGCTGTTTCTTTACTTTCCCTGTCAGAATACATTTTCAGCATATTCACATGACACACTCTGTGAGATTGCTTCCTGTCTGGCATCATTATGAAATAGTTCACCTCACTCAATCTCCTTTTGATCAGATAAGATCCACTACACTTATCTTTCGAAGGTTCATCCATCACTGGTGTAACACTAAGAGTTTATCTCCGTTAGAAAAGTAACGAGTTTTTGATTTCTTATCTGCTTCCTGCTTCATCGGAAAATGTGACATTTTTAAATGCAGCCTTGCCTTCTATTTAAACATTCTCCAACATTTGAGACATGATCCAAATATGTGGTGACTGAATTTTGTACCTTCAGTTTCTTCGTAATCAATTTTGATGTACTCTGACTTCATGACCACAAACTAATTCAAATGGTCTGAACTTAGTCGATTCAGTTGGTGCATCTCTAATGGCAACAAGTTAAAACCGAATTCCATCATCTAAACCGTCTGGATTTTCTTGACTGTAAAGCGTCAACATTGTCGTTCATGTCTGATGCCAGATTTCTAGCGATCCCCACGATTCATTATGATCCACAGTGGAATTGAATTGTTGAACTCCTCAGATTTCCGGAATTTTTTTGAATAATTTTGATATAACTTTTAATCCTTAATCTGATTGTATTTGTACGGTTAGTGAATATCCAGGGAATAATTTGAGCTACGCCTCTGCAATGCTTTTAGCTGAATTATTGTTGAATGGAATGGCCTCTGGGAATTTTGTGGACCCATCCATTATTGTTAACAAATAGTGATTCCCATTTTTCCTTTAGATAGGCGTCCTACGCAATCAATGAAATCATTCCTCAAATGCAGGAAGAGGTATGAAAGGTTTTGGTTTTATTGCTACCTGTGGTTGTCCAATTACCTGATATTTAAAACTTGCTGCATATTTCACTCCCTCGTTATGCAGTGCAGGCCAGTAACAATGTTTTTGTATTTTGGTTCGAGCTTTTCTGCACCCTAAATGACCTCCTACTGTTAATTCATGTGCCAATCGCAACACCCATTTTCTGTAACCCACTCGCAATACGTGATGAACATCTGCCCATTTTGCAAGTGCGTGAAAATGGGATGTCGCCATTTTCTCAACAAGACCTCATTTTTAAGATCCGAGCACTCAGGGATGCACTCAGATTCCACTTCGATATATGCTTTTTGCTAGAATTGCATCAGATTTTCATCATTCTGCTGAAAAACAGTTAAAGTTTCCTGAGCTGAAAATGTTCACGTTCTCCTCCAGCTGTTTCTGTTTTGTTTGAACCAGTAAAAAAATCCTGATGATTCTACTTTAACTGCCTTATCCCTATGCACTGATTTCTCCTTCCAATTTAACTGGTGATATTATGAGCTTGTTACCATATAGTGAGGGATGGAAAACGGTACATGTTTTCTATATTGCAGAAGTTGCCTGATATTCCACTTTCTTTTCAACCATAGTTGGCTGCAGTCCTACCTCTGACCGAGCAAAATCGTTAGCAAGGAGATATTGCATTCCTCGTTCTGAGAGTTCCTTCAGTACCCCTTCTCCACTTTTCACTGGTCACTCCAACCTCACTCTACATAATTTACCAATTCTTGTCTCACCATGAATTCCCCGTACGAGCACGTTTTCTGGTAATTGACCTTCTGAGTTACATTTCTCCTCATAGAGTCACAGAGATGTACAGCATGGAAACAAACCCTTCGGTCCAACCTGTCTATGCCGACCAGATATGCCAACACAATCTATTTCCCACCTGCCAGCACCCGGCCCATTACCACCAAACCCTTACTATTCATATACTCAACCAAATGCTTCGTAAATGCTGGAATTGTACCAGCCTCCACCACATCCTCCGACAGCTCAATCCATACACGTACCACCATCTGTGTGAAAAGGTTGCCCCTTCGGTCTCATTAATATCATTCCCCTCTCACTCTAAACTTATGCCCTCTAGTTCTGGACACCCCGAACCCATCTTTCAACATTATCCCTGTCTGTTAATGCTGTAATTACTTCATCTGCTGCTCCTGCCTATACGTAAACCTAAAATTTGCGAGCAATTGGTTTAAGAAGGTCGGGCACTTCCTCAATAGCAAACTTCCCACCAGACTGTAAAATCTGGTGCAGCTTTTCAAAAGGAAGTGTGCCTTCCTTTACCACTTTAATAAAATTCTCTGACGATCCTGTTTTCTGATATCTGCCTTCCCTGAGCTTTTTCTCACCACCAATTCAAAGTGACTTTATGTGGCCTAATGTATTGCAGTGAAAGCACCAGATGTTTTTAACTTTTGTCTACCCTTCATGGCTCTGATTTTTACCACCTGGTAAGATAACGTTGTCATTTCCATCGAGATCTACTTTCCCCTTACGAGTATCCACTTCACAGATTTCTATCCCTCAAGGATTGAAATTGATGTTGGAAACCAAAAATTGATGTATGAACCAACTCATATTCAACAGCCATTTCAGCTGATAATTTTGCTTTTGTAAATCTCTGTTCTTCTAATTGATTCTCTCTATCTCAGGAAGTGAAGTTTTGAAATCCCTGAAATTAATCGTCTCTCTAAGAGCGTCATATGATTGGCATATTTTAATGCCCTTATCTACTTATGAAAATTACTTTGTGTGATACTTTCAAACTCACTGTTGGTTTGAACAGACTCCCTGGTTAAATTCCTCAAACGTTGTCTGTCGGTCTCAGGCACATGCTGACATGCACTGCAAATGACTTTCTTTACGTCCGCACAGTCCCCGGAAACCTCCTCTGATAGTGTTCCAAATACCTCACCAGATCTACAGAGCAGCGTTGTTTGGATTAACAAATCTCATGTGACCTCTGGCCATTTCATTACTTCCTCCATCTTTTCAAATGTAATGAGAGCAGCTTCGACATCTCTGCTGTCAACTTTATGCAATGTTTGGATGTATGTAAACAGATCGCTGCAAGGCATTTGGTGACAACATTTGGGTTTGGACAACATCTCCATCTTCGTAACTGAACCTACTTTCCACATTCATCTCCATTGATTTCAATCAACTTTGCTGTGTGAGTGCAAATTTCTGAATTTGAAACTCTCTCTCGCTTTCTCCTCTCATTTTCCACTTCTTTCTGTTTCCCCCTTTCTATGCTCTCTCTCTCTCTCTCTCTCTCTCTCTCTCTCTCTCTCTCTCTCACTCTCTCTCTCTCTTTCTCTCTCTCTCTCTCTCTCTCTCTCTCTCTCTCTCTCTCTCTCTCTCTCTCTCTCTCTCTCTCCAGTGGTTCTCCTGGGGCCTTCCAGTACCTTTGTACTTTTGTTTTTGCAAAAGCGATTTTTCCTTTTCTTTTTATTATGCCAGGGCAAGTCATATTTTCCTTTATCCTCTTCTTCTAACCGTCATTAAGGCTGTTTTGTTTCCTTTTTATGTTCAAGCTGCATCATCGGCAAATAAATTCTCGTCATTTCCAAAGATTCTTTAGCATTTCCAGCAAATTTTAGTGTCGAACAATTGCTGTAATTACGTCGCTATTTTTCACATCTGAAGGCAACTCTGACTCTCGTTTGACTGCAATTTCCAGTAGGTTTGCCTTGGTCATCTTTTGTAAGCCCCAAAGTCACTTCTTCTAATCCAGAAAACTCGAAATGACTCAACGACCTAGTACTGCACCAAGTGCTGTTTAAAACAACTGAATTCAACACCTGGAATTAAAGGCATTAAAACATTGCACTCACCGCCTTTAAGTCCAACGACACTAATCCGAAATTGGAATTATCAAATTAATTGCGACAAGAGGCCCCAATGTGTTATGGATCAGGCGATACCACATCAAAATATTTTAAGAAGGAAACTGATATCCTAACTTCTTATTATTTTAAAGGCAGAAATGTAGTGGATTCTCAGGTGACGTGCAGCTGGTCAAACAACTCGGCTTTAAGCAAAACAGAATTTATTTAAACATTACAGTCGACACACAATCAACTGAAAGCGCAAGTAAAAATAACTTAACTATTGGAAACACAACTGAGCCCGCAGAGCAATTCCAGTTCCAATAACATTCCATGAACGTACTCCTTGACAATGTGTAAATTCAAACGCAGGTTCTCACAGGCAGGAGACATTTTAGAGAGAACTGCCAGCTAGGAAATATCTGCTGAATCCTGGAATATTTTTTTTCGACTGCAACAGCATCTGATTCAGCTAAAGCAGCAGCTTCTCAGTGGCACAACTAAACCAGAGTAGCAAAACAAAAACCTGAACTGGGAGAACTGGGCACTCACCTGCCATTGGGAAAGTAGACATTTCAGCACCTCTGCTGTTACGACGTATCATGAAAAGAAAAGGACAAAATGAGTTTTTTTCAAAGTGACAGCATTGTCATTTGAGATGATTGGGTTTTCAAATTCCTAAAAATGAATACGTGCACACCAAGAATGCTGCTTATTTAAAACATGGCAGATGAAAAGAACATAGTCACAGTTAACATTCTATTTTGACTTTTTGGTTTCTTCATATCTTTGGGAGAACAGGTCCAGATTTCATTTCATATGTATCCGTCAAGCATTGCGTGTTGTGGTCGACATTACATTTCGATTGATTCGTTCGTATATATTCCAAACCTGAAAAGAAAGCAACAAAAACATATTTCCAGTTTTGAGCTATTTTACTGTTTTTGCCCTGAATAAGTATTAATCCACCGTGACACCTAAAATTAGTTAGGCCTTACAATTTGACACAAAAAACAAAAGGAGTGAAAATGTGTATTTTAAAACTAATCCACTAATTTCATGTACGTGACCATTCACATTTCAGAGCACTACGTTGGCAGTTTTAGATCAGCAGAAGCAGAAAGCTTCACAGTGTTCATTACGTGAAGCGAGGATTTGCCTCGAATGCACTGAAAACGTTTTAATCATCATGTTAATTTTTAAAGGAGTCTCTCCAGGTTTTAGGGTAAACAAAAGTTCTTTTCGTACTCACCAACATTCTAATCAGTTAAGCTATGGCATTTGCACTTAATGGACAGCAATAGACTGCCTCATTCCATTTTTCCATTTTTTGTTGGTAGAGGTTTCGAGTTCTGGAAGTTGGTGGGATGTTCGAAGCAGCAAAATGAATGAGATAGCTAGTTGCTGGACTTAAAGTAATTCAGTCCATTGTTATCAATATCGCAAATCCTTAGGTAGTCTGATGAGAACAAACATGTTTCGCTGTTATCAGTGATCGTCTCTCCATTAAATTAGGATCGTTGCTACTAATGTCTTAACATGACAGAAGCAGAACAACTTTGAGATGAAAAATGTTGATAATCTCGTGTTATGGCGACGGAGTAGAATGCGGCAGCTCGCATCCTCCGAATTTTCTGTTCCTTTTCTTTTCTTTTTTTCATCTCTTTTATCTGATGTTGCTCCTTCGCAGATCCCAATCTGGCCTAGCTGCAACTCATGGCAGATCCCACCCTGTTCTCCCGGCAGTTCGCAGCCTGGTCTCTTGGTGGTTCATGGTTGTACCCGGCCTGGTATCATGGCAGCAAGATGAGCTTTCTCTTTTCAGTTTATGGCGGCGTCTCACCTTCACAAGCGAGTGGATCCTGCCCAGGCATGTTATCTGGCAACGGGGATGATCGGAGTGGCGGCAGTTTTAGCAGCAGTGACGGAATCCATGGTGGAGATGTCGACAACAGACAGCAGACCGAAATAAGCGAATAACTCATCTCAGTCTGCTGAAGCTTTAACGTATTTCTTTGTTAGCCGATCTAAATGATGAAAACGAATTGATGTGAAGTATTATCGATTTCTCTATTTTTCTGATATTCTATCAACTAATACTTAACTTTTCAACGCGTCTTTTCTCTCCGTCCTTTGTGTCAAAGGAATTTGTTTTTACAATCCTAGGTGCCTTGTCACCTGAGATGACACAATGTATGGCAACTGTATGCAATTTTGGCTGCAGTGCTGTACTTCTGTACTAGAATACACATGACTATAAAAACTAAATTAAAAATGGATCATTCAGCTCTATGTCGAAAAGGGATTATTGTGCGAGAATTGTTATGAACGTGTAGGTGTGGACTGTAGCTTTAAGACAGAGGAAAAGGTCGTAAGGACTGACTCAAAGCAGAGGCTGTGCTAAAAAAGTAAAACTGTCAGACATTTTTGAAACGAATACCTGGAGTTGCGTTGACGTGGAGCAAAAACAAATTGAAATTCGGCCAATCATTTTAAATTATGCCCCAGTTAAGAAAACCCAATCGAATTTGAATTTAATTGTTTGATAACATCAAACCAATCAAATGAACCGATGCTTTGAGCTATAATGCCGAATGTTCTTAACAGTTAGGAAGAATGGCACACAGCACCAACAAAACAGACTGTCAGCCGAATAGTTCTCTGAAAGATACCTGTCCATAAGTAAAGTTGTGCAACAGGCGATCAAATAAAAGGCGACAGCAGGGAATGCAGACGAGAATCTACAGAGGAAAATCTACCAGGAAGAATGGATAACTGGCTGGATTTTGAAACTTCAGACTTAATTTTCCTAAATCATAATGGAATGGCACTTAAATAATGAGCTAACAGTAAGAATTTGGAAGCACGTTGTGGTTTTACTGTTCGCTGTTGGACTGAAAGAATACAAGTGTTAATTTTACTTTAAAAAGTGAAATCTGGCATAGTTCTTTGCCTCTCGAAATTTAAAAGATTGTGCTGCAAGATGAGTTTCTCTGTGTGTCTGGTTTAAATTAGCAGAGGAGCTTTCCCCTTGTCGTAACATAATAAATGTGACTTGGCCATGCAAGATGAAGATAGTGGTTTATGGTCTGACTGTCATATGGCACTTTAAATTAGTGTATCATAAAGACAAACAAGGATCTTGCACTCCAATTTTTTCAAGAGAGTGATTTCAGCCTTTCATTTAAAGAGGCAAAGGAAATCATAGCAGGCAGGAAGTGGAGTTGACACCACAGACAGATCATCCGTGACCTGAACAAATTTTGGATCTGTTATGTGAGCCGGAGAACCTACATTAGATTTACGTCAAGCAGTCATGCTTTCATGAGATTACCAAAAGGTAATTTTGCAGAATAATCCCCAGCTAGGTATTCGAAATTTCAAAACCTTCATTCCACATAATTAGCGAACGTTTGGTACATTGGATGGAAGAGTAGGTTTGAGGTGACAAATCAATAAACGACAATTTTAACGAAGAAAAGTCCATGCTGGAGTTACATAGTGATCACTCCGCCAACTACATATGGTTATTAAACACTTTATTTCACTTCCCTCTCAACCGTGGTCTATCAATTTTCACGTTATTAATAGATTCAATGTCTAAAGCTTTTCTCCATTTCTGTACAAGTTTTTTTCACTCATCTTCCGACTTTTCTTTGTTTACTTTCCCACAGCACACGAGCTGTGACGAGCCAGCTCGGAGTAAGTCGTCTGAAATAAGGAGATTCTATTCTTCTGGCTATGTATTCTTAAAATTATCCCCGCCCTACTGAGAAGAACTAAAACACCCCAGCTCCCCCAAACACAAGTACCCTCAAGGCATTCATAAAAATCGCGTCTTCCCTCTCGAAGGACACCATCTCCTGGCTTATATCTTTTTTTAATAGCTGCTGGGATTAGAATATAATTATTCACCATGTACTCTGTTGGAAGTTCGAATGATTTTTAAAATCTGGATATGAGTATCGGAGAATGTGGGTATTTTTGCCAAGTGTTTGTACTCTGAGTAGCAACTGCAGCAAGATACTCGTTTCATGTCGAACACAAATAAGATACAGATCAGAGCACTTTCCAAATTGTTCAATCATAAATTCCTCGAATATATCGGCACAAATTACATTCCAAGTAATGCTTTGTCTTCTTTGTTCCCATCGGATAGATATGTTCTGATGGGATGTTCAAAATTCAAAGTTTATGATAGATTTAATTAAAAATGGACAAGGACGAAAGCATTGGGGAAACTAAGGCAAAATGACTGTGCTATTAAACATGCCACAGAATCCAGACTGGCTGCAGCGACCAAGAGAAAGTTTGCGATCAGCATGACAGTTGAAGACCTAAAATATAAATCTGAATTTGGGTTTGAAATGAATCAGCTCGATCATAAACATCGAGGTGTATCCCAGTCAAAGGGGCGCCTCACAGCGGTATTTGGAAGAGACTACGTGCACCGAGCATCTGCAGTAATGGATATCGAAGGATCATCCTGCCATCAACATGGATATCAATGCCTCGTTTGGTCCAATCCATTAGCCTGTATCTTCGCCCACCGTGTTCTGTTACATTCACGCGCAGATTAAGTTCGGACTGCACGTAAGTATGCAAAAGCTTGACTGAATGCTTACCAGTTTGGGAAGTTCGATGTTTTGTTTCCGCTGATGTGAAATAACTATCATCAGCCCCCTCACTGAAGAACTGCAGGCCTCACAGTAGGTTAAGTTCAGCATAATCAAAGATGGAACTAACCACAGGTGATCCCCATAATGTAAACGCAGAGCAGACAAATGCACCAAAAGACGGACTAATGTAGGAGTTTCCTGGTGGGCACCCATAGGAAAGCAGCCAATGCTGTAAGTCGAAGTCAGTAAAACATAGAGGACATTAGACAAGCACAACGCCGTGATGATTCCTTCAAAGCAAATTTTGGGAAGAGTTTACCCAGATGCCTCTGCCAGATGGATGCATTCCCGACACGTAGGTGACTGGTTATTTCTAAAATCATGATTGTATGTCCCCTCGACTGAAGACAGGAACCAAATTATACATAAATATCATTATAGGCACGTGCATCAGGGAAGAAAGGCCACTACAAAACGATTAAAATCAGTGTGTCGGTGACCCGAGTTGCATAGAGATTCAGCACATAATAAAGGGAACTGTTTTGTCTCCATCTAAAACAATACAGACAATTACACACGAAGGGGAGAACTAAGAAGTGGAAGGGCACAGGACAATACTTGAAATTCACTTCACAGGTCCCCTGCCAACGTTTGGCAATGGACATATCTGCATTCTGATCATCATAGGTACTGTGACAAAATGGGTCGATGCTTTCCTTGTTATTTGAATCCAACCAAAGCAACAGCATATATCATAACAGAGATGGTATTTACAGGATGGGGTCTACCTTGCAGTAACAAGTCAGATCGATAAATCCATTTCAAAGGCTGAGTGATGCAAATTATCATAACTATGCTTGGTATCAAGCAGAAATTCCACATTGTATACTAAACAATTCAGTGGGATCGTGGAAAGCATGAAGCACAACCAAAAAGGGATGATTAGGAAGACAGTGCAGCAGAATAAGAAAAACTGGGAGACAATACTTCCGTTTGGCCTCATGATGGTATGCATCACCATCGTCTGATCTCCAGAATAAACCTCGCACACTGTCATGGCAGACCGACGCCTGAAGGGAGACGAATATCTGTATGGCCTCGACCTCACAGAACCAGAATTCACTTTCCAGGTTCACAGATAAGCAGTGCAGGCTCACACTTAGAACATCAAGACCACTCAGCTAAATGCGCCTGTCAAGTTAAGGACGAGAAGAAACGTGAGCAAGGCGTACTTCGATAGCAAAGTTTACCTTTTTTGTATTTGATCAATCTCTAGAAAGTGCAGTGTTCTCATATGCTATCTGCATCAGTTTCGTTGCTCCAGTATCTGTTGGGCTTAGCTTGAATCGGCATGGTCCTGCAGTCACTGCCTTTCATGTTGTGATCCATCACAACAGGACCAAAAGGAGGTCCTTGGCCTGGAAGGGCTGTCAAACACATGATGGATTTCAAGAAAAATGGACAAATAGGAAATAATTCTGGGTATCTGAGGTGAGCCTTAACAAAAATGACAGTGCTATTATGCATGCTGCATCATCCAGACAGGCTGCAACTACCAACAGCCAGTTAGCAATGAACCCGGCAGTTGAAAATCTATCACATACACCCGAATTTGGTTGGAATGTCATCGTCAGGGCGAACGGAAACGTCGAGATGTGTAACAGATACAGGAGCGCATTACACTCTGAAATGGAGGGTTCTACATGCTCCCAGCACCTGCAGTCATGGACATCTGAGGACCGCCCTGCCATCAACATGTCAATGCCTTTTTCGGCCCGATTACTCAGCGTGATCTGGCCTGATTGACCCATTGGTGAATGGTGTAAATTCATTCAGATGGGCACGAATACCCTTGAGTATAAGAATTGAGACTAATCCACGCTCTAGGCTGTCAATCAAGAATAAACACACAGAAGAAATTGCATCGGAATTCTTCGGGAGAACACCAAATGAAAAGGCGAAATGGAGCAAGGCCAAGTTCAAATGTGGTGGTAAGTGTTTATCAAATATTTACAGTGTGGAAACAGGTCATTCTGCCTGAGAGGTCCACACAGACCCACTTCCCTACCCATGAATGTACATTTCCCGTGACTAATGCACTTTAGCTAAACACCGCAGGTCACTGCGGGCACTTTAGCAAGGCCAATTCACTTGAACAGCATATCTTTGGCCTTTTGGACGAAACTGGGAGCACTCGGAAAAAACCAATGCAGAAATGGGACAATGTGCCAACGCCAGGCAGATGGTCGGCCGAGACTGTTATCAAATCTCGTTCCATGGCACTGGATAGTTCGCTCCGTTTTCAGTTCCATTGCATTCTGTTCAAGTGTACTGTTACGGATGCACTCGACAAACCTGTCCACAAGGCTGCTCGGACAGCGCCGGTTCTAACAGTCAATCTGAGATTAAAATCCCCTGATAATTGCCATGCACTTTGTACAGGCATTATTTATTTATTTATTTATTGCTACGCCAATGTGATATTATTTGGTGTCGTTTTGACTATGCGGACAAGTGAAATTTTATGTCTTTGAATTTTTAATTTCCACCCAAATGAATTCCAATTAATTATGATGTCCTTCTTGAATATCAGAGCTACACCACTTCCTTGACCTTCCTGTGTGTCCTTCCGAATACTCTGAACACCTGGAGATGCAACTCTCCAACGTGACCATCCTGTAACCATGTCTCCGTAATGGCAACTAAATTATTTTCATTCGCCCTGAGTTGTGCTGTTAACTCATTAATCTTATTACGAATTCAGATAAAGTGCCCAATGGTAGTATTCATACCCACATGATTTCCAACATATCTCATAATATTTCCTGAGTTATCCATCCCTTTTTACTTCTTCCATAGTCTGAATTGTACTTGAACCCTCTTGCATAAATGCAAATCGGCTGCTTATCCTTTTTTTACTGTCATACTTCCTGTCGTTTTCCCTATCCCTCACCCCTCCCCGTAGTCCCTATTTTAAAGTACGCGTGACCACTCTATTTATACTTCCGTGTGAATGCAGGTTCCAGATCGGTTCAGATGGAGACTGTCCCATCAGTACAGATCTCCCCTGGTTCCAAAACTGATGGCAATACCTATGAAATGGATTTCTTGACATTTGACACCAGGATATGATATGCCGATGGTCAGTTTTTTGTAATATCGAACATGTTTTATCTATTTGACTGTATTTGTGTCATCAGGTTGGAAGTCTCCTTTTTTTGCACAAACATAACTCGGATTAATTCCCACTTGGTAAAAACAATGACTGCAGATGCTGGAAACCAGATTCTGGATCAGTGGTGCTGGAAGCGCACAGGAATTCAGGCAGCATCC
This sequence comes from Chiloscyllium plagiosum, assembly GCF_037043375.1. Classification (NCBI taxonomy): domain Eukaryota; kingdom Metazoa; phylum Chordata; class Chondrichthyes; order Orectolobiformes; family Hemiscylliidae; genus Chiloscyllium; species Chiloscyllium plagiosum. The sequence continues at coordinate 13,023,907 of NW_028270179.1, read as the reverse complement.
GACGAACAGCAAAATCGACGTTTCGGGCAAAAGCCCTTCATCAGGAAAAAAGGCAGAGAGCCTGAATCGTGGAGAGATAACCTAGAGGAGGATGGGGGTGGGGGGAAATTCCCACTTGGAGTACTGTGGTCAGATGTAATCAGCACACCTTGGGAAGCATATATTGAACTTGGGCAAAGTACGATGTTGTCTTCTGTGTATGTCAACAACACCCAACGAACTGGTCAAATCATTAATTCCATGAGTTGGTGCATACCTTTGTCAACCTGAACATTGCAAAGGCACACCTGAATCATTTTGTTTAACCCTAGAAGCATCCAAAGCCTTGGGAAGGAATGTAGCATAACTTAACAACACTATTCCTTGGACTTCAGGACTGATGTTATTCAGAAGATTACAGAAAGTATGTCCTGCTTTGTGGAGAACTTCGAAAGCTGTGGTGTCATTTGATCGAAATCATTAATCAAATAGAATACTTAAAGAGATGGCATATCCACACATTGGGGACTCTAGAACTGAGGGCATGATCTGTGATTTATGAGGAGACTGTTCAGGCGAAATGTTCGGCAGAGCTGCTACACGCAAGAGGTGCAATATGTTTGGAACACTCTGCCACAAATGGCAGAGGTTGCTGCATCAATTACTCATTTCAAATCTGTGCAAATGATTTTTGTGTCACGCTAAGTTTTAAGGGGTATGAGCTAAAGAAATTTGCCTATAAACTCTTAATTTTGGCCAAAATGCTGCAGAAATATTTTATGTATAGGAACGTAGAGTCATAGAGATGTACAGCATGAAAACAAACCCTTCCGTCTAACCCGTCTATGCAGACCAGCTATCCCTAGCCAATCTTGTTCGACCTGCCAGCAATCGGCCCATATCCCTCCAAGCCCCTCCTATGGATAAAAACATCCAAATGCCTCTGAAATGTTTCAATTCTGCCAGCCTCCACCACTTCATCTGGCAGCTCATTCCCTAGAAGTACTACATTCTGTGTGAAAATGTCGCCCCTTAAGTCTCTTCTATATCTTGCCTCTCTCACCCTAAACCTACGCTCTCTCTGGACTACCCAACGCCGTGGGAAAATAATTTGCTTATTTATCCTATCCATGCCCCTAATAATTTTGTGAAACTGAAGAAGGTCACCAGTCATCCTCCGATGCTCCAGGGAAAACACCACCAGCCTATTCAGCTTCGCCCATTAGCTCAAATCCTCCAACACTGGCAAAATCCTTGTAAATCTTCTCTGAACCCTTCCAAGTTTCACAATATCATTCCGATAGTAAGGAGACCAAAATTGCAATATTCCGACAGTTGGCTAACCAATGTCCTATACAGCCCCAACATGACATCCTTACTCTTGTATTCAATAATCTGACCATGAAACGAAAGCATACCAAACGACTTCGTCACAATCCTATCTACCTCCGACTCCACTTTCAAGGGGCTACGAACCTGCATTCCAAATCTCTTTGTACAGCAACACTCCCTGGGGCCTTACTATTAAGTGTATAAGCCCTGCTAAGATTTGCTATCCAAAAATGCAGCATTTATCTGAATTGAACTCCATCTGCCACTTCTCTGCCCATTGACCATCTGGTCAAGAACATGTTGTAAGCTGAGGTAACTATGTTCGCTGACAACTGCACCTCCAATTTTGGTATCATCTGCAAACTTACTCATTGTATCTCTTATGATCGCATCCGAATCATTTATGTAATTGACAAAAAATGTAGTGGGCCCAGCATCGATCCTTGTGGCACTCCGGTGGTCACAGGCCTCCAGTCCCGATAAAATACCCTCCACCACCACCATCTATCTTCCTCCTTCAAGCCAGTTCTGTATCCAAATGGCTAGTTCTCGCTGTAGTCCGTCAGATCTAACCTTGCTAATCAGTCTCCCATGAGGAACCTTGTCGAACGCCTCACTGAAATCCATATAGATCACGTCTACCACTCTGCCCTCATTATTCTTCTTTGTGACTTCCTCAGAAAAAGCTCAATCAAGTTTGTGAGACATGAGTTCCCACACACAAATCCATGTTGACTCTCCCTAAGCAGTCCTTACCTTCCCAAATACATGTACATCCTGTCCCTTAGGATTCCCTCCAACAACTTGCCCACTACCAGCGTCAGGTTCACTTGTCTATATTTCCCTGGCTTGTCCTTACCACCCTTCTTAAACAGTGGCAACAGATTAGCAAACCTCCAGTCTTCCGGCACCTGACTTGTGACTATCGCTTATACAAACATCTCAGCAATGGCATAGCAATCACTTATCTAACATGCCACAGAGTTCTCGGGTACACCTGATCAGGTCCTGGGGAACTATCCACCTTTATGCGTTTCAAGACATCCAGCACTTCTTCCTCTGTCATCTGGACATTTTGCACGGTGTCACCATCTATGTCCCGACAGTCTATATCTTCCATATCCTTTTCTTCAGTAAACACTGATGCAAAATACTCGTTTAGTATCTCCCCCATTTTCTGCGGTTCCACATAGAATCCGCCTTGCTGATCTTTGTAGGACCCTATTTTCTCCCTAGTTATCCTTTTGTCTTTAACATATTTGTAAAAACACTTTCGATTCTCCTTACCTCTATTTGCCAAAGCTAAATCATGCCTCCTTTTGGCCGTCCTGGTATCCATCCTCAGTATACTCCTCATTCCTTTATACTCTTCTAACGATTCACTCGTTCTAAACTGTCTTTACCTTACACATGCTTCTTTCTTTTTTCTGAACCCAACCCTCAATTTCTCTGGTCATACACCATTCCCTATCCCTACCAGCCTTTCCTTTCACCCTAAGAGAAAAATACTTCCTCTGGATTCTCGTTATCTAATTATTGAAGGCTTCCCATTTTCCAGCCGTCCCTTTACCTGCGAAGATCTGCCCCAAATCAGCTTGTCATCTCTGATGACGAGAACTTCATTTTTTAACATGACGATCCGAAATCCCTATGTTTAATTTCGAGACAGGAGGAGACCACTAGTGTACAGACTGAGGGGAACGACATTTTGGAAAAGTTCAAAGAGGTCAATCATGCTCCATTGCGGACTGGCAGGATTGTTAACGAGATGGGGAGACTGCTGAAGGACGAGGGAAGACGGAGAGAGTGACAATGAAGTGACTAATCGAGCACAAGGACAGACAATTTGAGGTTAGGAACGTTCATAGCATGTTTACATGCGCAAAGTATATTCTAAATTTGGAAAGTTTCGATAGGAGTGCGAGTTGATTGGAAAGGTCGTGGCTGCAGACAATATTATTAATCGTTTTGTCTCATGATTGTCTAAAAATCAACATATTTTGTTTACATATCTACATTTATTTGTTGTGTCCATCAACATTTGATAACCAAATTCCTGCCCAAGCTTTCCCAACAAGACAGCCGACTGCAATGTTAAAATGGAAAACAATGTGGAAAAATAGGATGGCATGCAATTTGATTGGAGGAACAGGCACATAGACTATGTTCTAAATTAGAAAGAACGTCGGAGTTTTTACGCGTTGATAGTCTTTGAGCCCTCGTTCGGGATTTTCTTCAGATTGGTTTGCAATTTCACTTGGAGTATAGGAAGAAAAATGAAATGTCAACATTCATTTGGAGCGTGCTAGAATGAAAATCTGTGGATATACTGCTCATGCTGTTTAAGGCTCCAGTCCGACCAGATTTGGAATATCGTGTGTCAATTAATATAAATCATCGTTGGGAGTCAGGGTATACAATGGGAACTAGAAGCTGGTACTAATTTTGCCTTTTGATTCTATGAGTGATCAGACTGAAGGGATATATCACCAATTTTTTGAATTGTCCTCTGAACCTATTCTGTGTCACGACGTAGATTCCAGTGTTTGTGCAGCAACTCAGGAGCTGCAGAATAAATCCTAATTCTTGGACATACACAGGCACATAAATCAAATAGCCCAAATTATCCATTCGTTCAAGCATTCCATGCACAGCAAACACTGCCCACAGCAGGATGAAGTTGCCTGAAATCATAAACAGAAGAACAATTGATTTTCTTCGGTTCTCCATCTCCGTGTCTCTGGGAAACTCCCCATTGTTGTGAGCCCGGAGTCTCCTGCGGGCTCTGCTGCTCACTACAATATGTCTGACGGTAAAAATGTTGAGCTGCAGAATCAGAACGAATGGGAGACAGGGTGAGAGAATGTAGTGAACAATTTCAATTATGGCCCATAACTCTAAGTTGTCATCACTCAATTCTATACCACAAAACATAGGATTATTAGATAAACCATAATTACTGTTATACATAAAATATCAGCTGATATTATTTAAACAGCTCAGTCCAGTCACTGTTCCGAGAACCACCACCGCTGTTTTCTCATTACAATATTTAGTTTTGAAAGTGTGACAACGAATGGCTACCAAGCGGTCGAAGGTGAATGTGATGGTGAACCAGACAGAGCAATCGGATGCTGCATAAAGCAGGACAGCATGAATGTTGCACACATCTATATCCTTCAGGAAAGTGAAGACTTCTGGATAAACAATTGGAATATGTCTCAATATCAGGTCAAGGATGACCACCAATAAATCTGCGACTGCCATGGCCATCAGATAGAGAGTGACACATCTGGAGAGTCCACACTTCCCACGGAACAGGATCACAATCGTCACTGTATTAACTGTGGAAAAGGAAACTACAATACAACACTTAACGATTGATGAGGGAAAACACTGCAATATTCAATTTTCACTTCATACATAAGTGGTGCACAGTCATGACTGTGTTTTCCATTCAGAAGCCATAATCCTCAAACAGTACCTTCCAAATTCGCATTCTCTTCTCTGACGTAGCTAATTATTGTATACATAGTTGCAGGAGAAAGTGATGGAATGTGTGGTGTTGGAGATGCACAGCCAGTCTGGAAGCATCCGAGGAGCAGGAGAGGCGACATTTCGAGCATAAACTCTTCATCAGCAATGAGGGAGTAGCCCAATGGGCTGAGAGATCAATGGAAGGGGATGGACTGTGGGGAAAGTAGCGGGGGATGGGATAGGTAGATGGATATGAGGTATTATGGTGATATGTCAGAAAGGAGGTTGAACGGAATTGGTAGGAAGCAAGATGGACAGTTTGGACAGTTCAGAGTTTGGTGTCGAGTCAGAATGTTGGGTCTGGAATAAATTGGAAAGAGGGATGATGGCGATTAATGAAACGCGTGACATACACATTTATCCTGTATGGTTGCAGGGAAAAAAGGTGGACGATGCGGCAGTATTCGCCCACGTGTTGGGTGGCTAGATGTTTGGTGTGGAGGAGACCCAGGATGTGCATGGCCTTGGCGGAGTTGGAGTGGGATTTAAAGTGTTTGGCTATAGGGCAATAGGGTTTTTAGTGCATGTGTCTCAGAGATGATCTCTAAAACATTCTGCAAGTAAGCGTTCTGTCTGCTTCAGTTGGAGGAGAGCACATCGACAGCAACGGACACAGTATATGATATGTGTGGAAGTCAAGTTAAATATCTGTTGGTTGTGGAAGGATCCTTCGGGACCTTGGACTGTGGTGAGTATGGAGGTGTGGGAGGAGGTTTTGTACTTTGTCCGGTGGCAAGGCATGATGCTGGGAGAGGATGGTCGGTTGGTGGGGGTCTTGGACCGAACGAAGGAGTCCTGGAGTGAATGGCCCCTGTGGCGCGCAAGTCCGGATGGGGCGAGAAATATATTTCTGGTGATGGGGTCTGTTTGAAGGTAGTCGAAATGGTCGAGGATGACGCGTTGTATTTGCTGGTTGTTGGGACAGAAGGTGAGTACCAGGGGGGGCTCTGTGCTTGCTGTGATTGAATGGGTGCGCTTCAAGGACCTCCTCCACCGGCAGACTCTCGGCATCCGATGCCTGGAGGAAGAATGCCTCAACTTCCGCCCATGGCACCCTCCAACCACACGGGATCGATGCAGATTTCACAAGTTTCTTCACTTTCCACCCATCCCACTCGCCACCCTATTCCAGAGACAACCTTCCAGAGCCTTATTGAACTGACTTAACTCTCCATTTTTCTTCCCACCAATTTGCTCCAACCTCCTTTCCGAACAATCTCCATCATCGCCCACCTCCATCTAAAAATGGCATTCTCACTTACCTTCCCCAGCATTACCCATTTATCTCTCAGGCCCCTTGGGCCACGCCCTCATTCGGGATGAACGGCTGATGCTCAAAACTTCAACTCTCCTCCACTTCGCATGCTGCCAGAGCACCTGTGTTTTCCATCACCACATATTACGACACAGGATACATTCTGACAATGTCTCTGCGTGAGATTATATGAATATATGAGTGTTTGCCATTGATTGTGCTTGTGTGTCTGTGTGCGAGCCCACGTCTGTGTGCGTGTGTGTGAGTGTGTGTATGTTTGTATGTGTGCGTGTGTGTGATACAGAGTTCGAAAAAGAGAGAGAATTTCTCTGTGCATTTGGGAAAGCATCTGAAAGGTTTTGTGTGAGTGATAGTGGGTGTATGCAGGTTTGCAAGAGCGAGAATCTGTGAGAGAGTGTGTGCGTGTGTCTATTTGCCTGATACGCTGTCCTCTTATATTAAATACATTGAATCTACTGATGCAGAATTCTGATTCAAATATTCATGGTCTATCAAACAAATATAGCCAACTACTGCAGAGGATTTCAGGTGATCCTTCCACATTTGCTCGTAGATACTTAGATCCATAGCCCCGAGGATAAGAAGCAGAGAATCAATCCAATTCGTCTCCGGTAATGACTGTGTAGACAATGTAATGTAGTCTGGTCTAACATAGCTTTACACTTCACCATATATAACAAGGGGAGTAAGGACGAATCAACAATCCGTCTACGAGCAAACGTGCATCAGGAAGCAGTTCAGGACAATACGTGAAGAGTACAACACGATTTAGAAATTTGATAAGGACATTTACCACTTACGGGGGACACTGACAGCAGCAAGTATTGGGTAGTATATCCTCTCAAAATCCTGAATTATACTTTTGATGTAGAAGTCCCGATTCATCCATGAAAAAGCGACGTCGTATACTTCAAGAATGTATGGATAAAAATGATTGAAATCCATGACGTATTTTCTTCCAATGCGTGGAGGGTTATTCTGTGCAGGTAAGCCAGGAATCCTTTTATGCAGCAAGGAGAGAAGTCCCTGAGAGACTTTACTCATTAATTGTGGAGTTGACATTAATTCATCGTCAACACCTGGGTTCCGTTCATAGGATTGTTTATTCCATGTACAGTCACTGAGCAGATGACTTCAGTTATCCCTAGGAATCCAGATGTCTTTTTTTGTTAAACTGAAATGAGCTTGTCAATCTAAACTCAGAAAATTACAAAGTGTATGAGTCTCTCTTTTTAGCTGGCTGGAACGAGAGCAATAATCTTGGTCTTTTGGAAGACAATGTAATTTACAATAAATATTTCTTTTGTTTTACGCTGTGTATTGAAATGGGAGAAAATGATTATTTTTAAAAACTAAGCATGGGTCAAACGATTCTTGCAGGTTTGGTAAGTCCGTCACCTCACGCTCATTGCTGACTCCATGCATGAGAATTGCACCAAACTCCAGTGCCTCGAGAACCAAGTTAGGGAACAGAAGGTGGAGCTGGATGAACGTCGGGTCATTTAGAAGGTGGAGGCAGTTATTGTGAGGAGTTACAGGGAGTTAGTGACTCCACAGCAACGCGACGATGGTAAATAAGTTTATCGTCAGGAGTTAGGCAGTGACGATTAGGCATTGCAGGGAACTTTTATGGGGATTCTCCGCAACAGGTATACCATTTTAGATACTATTGGAGGAAAGATTAACCAGCGTAAGTAATGGGGAAGAGGTCGCTGGTGCAGTGTCTATCCCTGCTGCTCACTGCGGAAGGGGAAGGAGAGCAGAGCTTTCGTCATTGGTGAGTCCATAGTAAGGAGAAGAGATAGGAGCTTGTGTGGGAAAGAGGGTAACACACGATTGGTTTGTGGCCTCCCAGGTGTCAACGTTCGTGATGTTGCAAGGCTTAGAAAGCGTGAACGCTGGGAATTCGTTTCTATTAGATCTCCGCTCAACCTGCGAAACTTCGATGAATACGATCCCAGCATCCTCAGCCGTTCATCATATGTGAGGCCTAACATTCCAGGGATCATCCGTGTGAAACCCCGCTGGAAATGCTCCAGTGCAAGTACGCCCTTCCTGAGGTATGGGGCCCAAAACTCGACATAGTATTCTAAATGCATCCTAACCAAAGCTTTATAAAGTCTCAGTAGCACATCTTTCCTTTTACATTCCAACTCTCTTGAGAAAAATAACAAAATTAAATTGGCTTTCTTAACCACTGCAGGTGGAGCTGGATGAACGTCGGGTCATTCACAAGGCGGAGGCAGTTATTGGGAGGAGTTACAGGGAGTTCGTTACTCCAAAGCCACGCGAAGAAGGTGGATGGTCTATCGTCAGGCGTTGGGGAGGGAACCATTAAGCAGTACAGTGATCTTCTGTGGTGATTCGCCGCAAAAAATAATGCTATTTTGGATACTGTTGGGGGAACGACTAACCAGGCGTAAGCAATGGGGAAGAGGTCGCTGGGACAGAGTCTATCCCTGCTGCGCAGTAAGGAAGGGGAAGAGAAGCAGAGTTTTGTCATTGGGGAGTCATAGTCAGGAGAACAAAGAGGAGGTTTTGTGGAAACGAGTGTAAGTCACGATTGGATTGTCGCCTCCCAGGTGCCAAGTTCGCAATGTCGCTGATGGTGTTTAGGGATCATTGACGGGGAATGGAAGCAGACACAAGTCGTTGCCCACATCGGCACCGACGACAGAAGTAGGAAGATAGGTGGTGACCGAAGGCAAAAGTTCAGACAGCTAGGTTGTAAGCTTACAGCTAGAACAAACAGAGTTGTTATCTCTGGTTTGTTGCCCGTGGCACATACTAGTGATGCGAGGTATAGGGAGCGAGCAGAGCTGAATGGATGGCTGCAAAAATGGTGCAGGAGGCAGGGTTGGTGATTTTTTGATAATTGGATCTCTTTCTGGGGAAGGTGGGTTCTCTACAAACAGAATGTTCTTCATCTATACTAGAGCGGTATCAATATTTACGGTGGGAAATTTGCTTCTGCTCCTTGGGAGGCTGGGGAAGGTAAAAAAACGCAAGAGTGTGATGTGAACCTGAATTGTCGTTCCAGCGGACAGACGGTTGAGGGTAGTAAGGTCTGGGATAGTTTTGCAAGTTCGTGAGAGGTTATTGGCAACTAGGATGTTGGTTTGAAATGTGTGTACTTCAATGCCAGGAGCATCCATGAGACCATAGGACATAGGAATGGAAGTCAGGCCATTCGTCCCATCGAGTCCATTCCTTGATTCAAACATGGCTGATGGGCATTCCAACGCCACTTTCCTGCACTCTCCCCCATCCCTGCGAGATTAAGAATTTATCATGCTCTGCCTTGAAGACATTTTTCGTCTCGGTCTCACTACCCTCTGTGGTAATGAATTTCACAACTCCACCACTCTCTGGTTGAAGAAATGTCTCCTCATTTCCGTTTTAAATTGAACTCCACGAATTCTCAGGCTGTGCCCACGGCTCCGAGTATTCCTGTCTGACTTTATATTAGATTTCCTCTCAACCTTCTAAACTGCAATGAATACGATCCTAGGATCCTCAGCCTTCCATCATATGTTAGGTCTAACATTCCAGGAATTATCCGTGTGAAAGACCGCTAGAAATGCTCCAGTCCCAGTACGTTTTTCCTGCGTCGTGGGGCCCAAAACTCGACATAGTATTCTAAATAGCTTCTAACCAGAGTTTTGTAAAGTCTCAGTAGCGCATCTTTCGTTTTACATTCAAACTCTCTTAAGAAAAACTACAAATTTACATTTGCTTTCTGAACCACTGACTCAACTTGCAAGTCAACCTTCAGAGAAACCTGGAGTAGCACTCGCTGTTAGGTTTGTACTTTGGCTATAGAAATGTTCTCACCGTTTAGAAAATCATCAGTCCCTTTATCCCTTTTTCCCGAAGTGCAACACCTCGCTTTTGCTCTGGCATAAGATGGATGATCTTGCATCATGTGTTGTTCCCCAGGACCTTGACCTTGTGATCATTTAAGAGACATGATTCGAGGAAGGACAAGAATGGCTTTCGTAGATTTCGGGATTTAGATGTGTCAGCAAGAAGAGAGAAGATGGTAAAGGGGAAGTGTGGCATTGTTAATCAAGGATAGCATTACAGCAGTTGAGAGATCGGTTGAGGACTCAGCTACTGAGGCAATTTGGGATGATGTTGGAAACAAGAAAGGAGAGGTCACCTATTTGCCGGTTTCTATAGACCTCCAAATTGTTCCAGCAACATAGAAAGGATAGAAAAGACCATTCTCAATAGGAGCGAGGGTAATATGTTTTTGTTGGGGGATGGTGGGCTAGAAATGTATAAGTTAGCCAGAATAGATCTAAAGAGATAAAAACAAGAAGAATCAGAAGGGGACAAGAGGGGTCGTTGGCGGATAGAATCAAGAAAAGCCACAAGGCATTCAACGGGTATATCAGGAATAAAAGAATGACTAGGGTAAGATTCAGGCCAATCGAAGGTAATAGTGGACATTTCATTTTAGAATCTGAGGAATAAGGGAAGCATTCACATTGGAAAAGGGCAATGTTATTGAGAATACAGAGACACAGGCAACAATATTGTATGGGACTGAGGTTGACAAAGATGGGTCTTTCGCAATTTTGGAAAATCTGAAAATAGGAAAGACTCTGGGCCGGATGGGATTTATCCACAGATTCTCTTGCAAACCAGGGAGGAGTTTGCAGAGACTTTGGGTTCTATATTTATGTCATGATTATTGACAAGAGGAGTGCCAAAAGTCTGGAGGATAGTAAATGTTGTTCCCCTGTTTAAGAATGGGATTCGGGACAACTGTGGTAATTATAGGTCATTGAGCTTTACTTTCATTGACGGTAAGATGTTGGAAAAATTAATTTTTCCATAGATAGAATTTATAATCACCTGGAAAAGAATAATTTATTTATGCCTCGTCAACACGGTTCTGTGAAGGTTGGGTCATGCTTCATTAACATTACAAATTTTTTCGAGAAGGTGAAAATACAGGTGGACGAAGGTAAAGCGTTGCTATGGTGTACATGGAAACAGTAAGGCTTTTAATAAGGTTCCACACAATAGTATATTGCACAAAATATGGCGTTTCGGGATTGAAGCTGATTGAGCGGTTTGAAGCAGAAATTGGCTAGCTGAAAGAAGACAAAGCGTGGTGATTGATGGGAAATGTTCATCCTGAAGTTCAGTTACCAGTGGCGTGCCATCGGGATCTGTTCTGAGCTCACTGCGGTTTGTCATTTTTACAAATGATCTAGATGTGGGTTTGGAAATAAGAGTTAATACATTTGTGGATGACACTAAGGTAGGTACAGTTGCAGATAGTGACGAAAGATGTTGTGGTTTGCAGAGGGTCACAAGTACTTTGCAGAGCTGGGCTGAGAAATGGCAAATGGAGGTTAATGCGGAAAATTGTGAGGTAGTTCACTTCAGAAGAAATAACAGGAATGCAGAGTACTGGGCTAATGATAAAATTCTTAGCAACAGTGAGATCTTGGTGTCCTGATACATAAATCCATGCAAGTGGTTGGTAGGGTTGTTGACAATGCAACTGGTGTGTTGGTGTTTATTGGTAGAGGGATTGAGTTTAGGAGCCACGTGGTCATGCGTTAGCTCGACAAGACAATATTGAGGATGCTCCTGGAAATTGTGTGCAGTACTGGTCACAGCATTGTTGGAAAAACGTGGAAGTTTTGGAAAAGGGTTCAGAGGAGATTTACTGGGATACTGCCTGGTAAGGAAGGAATTTCTTACGAGAGCACTGAGGCTTGGAGAGAAGAGGATTGGGAGGTGACTTTATCGAGACGTATAAGAAAATCTGAACGTTAGATAGAGTGGACAGTGAGAGCCATTTTACTCTAACGGTGAAGGCTAATACAAGGAGGCAATTTTTTCAATTAAGAGGTGATAGATTTAGGACTGTTATTCCGGATATTCTCTTCAAACAGAGAGTAGTAGTGCAGTGGAATGGCCTGCCTGCAACAATAATGGACTTGCCAACATTAAGGACATTTAAATGGGCACTGGACATACAGTTGGATAATAATGGAATAGTGTCGGTATGTGGGCATGAAATTATTTTCACAGGTCGGCCCAGCATCGAGTGCTGAAGGGATTGGATTGTGCTGTAACGTTCGACATTCTACGTTCTGTGTTCATTGTAAGCACTGTTTACACAGCTTTTATCTCAACAATCGGGTGGCGAGTGACAGACGAGCCTCAGATCGGGATAACGTGAAGTATGCTAAGCTCCTTTAAGTGAGTAGACATAAAGATCTATAGGACAGGTGCAGGCCAATGCGCCAATCCTTTCAGCACCGGTAACCCATCCAATGAACATTTTGAATTACATTTTGCTGCACTAGTATTTAACCGCGCATGGCTTGGCATTACACATGCTCATCTAAATACTTCTTTCATGCTATGAAGGGTTCCCCCTTGAGCAACATTCCAATAGTGAGTTCCATATTGTCACTACTCTCTGTGTGAAAAAGGCTCAAATCTCCTCGATATCGCTTGATCCTGACTTTAAATCTATGCCACCTGTCCATTGTTGCCTCCCTGAAAGAATAAAATTTCGTCCTGTCCACTCTGTTCATGCAGCTGATAACTTTATATATCTCAATCACATCCCCTCTCTGTCTGCTCTCCTGTCATGCAAGCAACCCCAGTTTGTGTAATCTCTCTTCATAACTGAACCTTTCCTGATAAATCCCCACTTCACCCACCAAATCATTATTTCACCCTTGGTAGTGGAATGACTTCACTCTGTGATGTGGATTCTGGAACGTATGCAGTGCTCCAGTTGTGGCCAAACCAACGTTGAATGCTGTTCCAGGACGCAAACTCTATATTTCGATGAACAAATGCATGTACACCATATGCCTTCTTAATCATTTTATCCAGGAACCCTGACATACTATAGAACAGGTGGCACGGTGGTTCAATTGTTACCACAGCTGCAAGTATTATCAGGGACCTGGGCTTGATTTAAAACCTCAGACGACTGTCTGTGAGGAGTTTGCACGTTATCCACGTTTATGAATGGGTTTCTGCCTGCTGGTTCTGTTTCCATCCACAGTCAAAAGATGTGTGGATTATGAAAAATTGTCCATAGTTTTCAAGGATGTGTATTTTGTGTGCGGTTGCCAGGGAAATGAAGGAATACAGGAATAAGGGGTGGATCTGGGTGGGATGCTCTTTTAGGGTTGGTGTGGGCTTGTTGGGCCGAATGGCCAGTTTACACACCAGGGATTCCCTGGTGACAAACACTTTAAGGTTCCTCTGTTCCTTGGTGCGAGTCAGAGTTTGATTGTTCACCATGCATGCTATATTCTCATTTGTCCAGACAAAGCGCATCATCTGGCATATCTCCAGGTTGAAATCCATTTGCCTCTGATCATCCTATCTGCGTCTTCCTGCAAGCTACGATTATCCTCCTCACAATTTATCACGACAACATTTTATTTCTGTGTGAAGTAATTCATCACACATCTGATTGCCTTCCAAGAACGCTTTATTTGGCTCTTAGGTCGATAAATAGCTTGGGGAGAAGGCTGTTGGACCGAAAACATCACAAATCTACAAGATCCAAACTTTCCTTTAGTTGATGGATGTATAAAACATGGATATAGACATTTCCCATAACCATTTGCTCTGAGGCTTTTAATGAGAATGGCCTTTCCAATTTCGAACTTGGCAATATATATCATCTGCAAATAATTCAAAGAAGCCAAAAAATGAAGGTCGAGAAACAATACAATGAGGAAAAAAAATGTCCTTGCCAGTAATGCTTATGGCGCGGGGTCGGTTAATTATCTTTCGATCTTTCCCTACGCCTATAACATCAATACTTTTAACCGTGCCTGTATCTCTGTATTGCGGGAAATATATCAGTGACTTCGTCCTTTCATTGTTAGACGTTTTTGTCAACAGTTCATGACTAAGTACTTGTGTCGAGAGACCCTCCTTTTGAACATTTTCTATCTATATAGATGAACGAGTGCCTTTTACATGTTCTTAATGTACTCACATTAAACACTTTCTCTGGAATATCATTCTATTTGTGCACCACCTTCTAAGCAAAAAATACTGCCCCTCATGTTCGCTCTTATTTTTTCCCTCTAAACTTAAACTGATGCCATACTTTCCTTGATTCCACAATCCTGGGAAAAAGACACAGTGAATCAATACTTCTCATTATCTTATATAATTCTTTGAGCTCCCCTCTCAGTCTCGGAAGCTCTATTATCAGGAGTCCAAGCTTGTCCAAACTCTGCCGATATCTCAAACCGCTGAGTCCTGGAAACATCCTTTCTAATTTGTTAAACACTCTTTCCAGTTAACTAACAGCTTTTCTTTAACGATTTGGCCAAAACTGAACACAATGTGCGGCCTCACCAAAATCCTATACAACTACACTATTACTTTGCAACGTCGATACTCAGTGGATTAACCAATGAGGGTGTCAAAAACTTTCTTCACTGCCATATCTAGCTTTGGCTCCACTTGCAGAGAACTGTTCACCAGATCTCCAAGGTCCCTCTGTTCCACTACGCTCTTTACAGCCCTACAATTCAGCATGATTTGATTTTGAAAAATGCAAGACCTCACACTTATTTACATTACACTCCGATTTGCCCGCGTCCCAAGCTGACCAAGTTTCTGAAGCAAGTTTTGATAATCTTATCAACGTGAAGGATATCTTCTATTTTGCAATATCTACACAATTACTAATCATGCCTTGTACATTCTCTTTCAAATCATTGACATAAATAACAAATAGAAATGAGCATATTCACATGTTTCCCGTCCAACAAGCATCTTTTCAATATTAACCTCTTCTCCCTACCATTAAGAAAAAGTGGATATAGTTTGCCGGATCTATGCAATCTTACTTTCCAGAGCAGCCTCCCACGTAGAAGATGACCAAAGGCCTTTACTTGCAAACAGACTGCTCCAATCAACCTCTACATTCTTTGGTCTATTTCCATCAAAATTCGCCTTGCTCTAATTTCGCACTTGAACCTTAGGAACAGTTTTCTCCCTGTCCAGAATGATATGACAGTTATTAGAAGTATGGCCACTGGTTTCAAACTGCTCTGCCACTGTCATCTCCGTCATCTGTTTTGCACTATATCCCAAGTTTAGGTCGAGATTTACCGCTTGCCGAGTAGGACACTTGATGTACTGCTTAAAGATACGTTCCATATCGGACTTCACAATTTTCACACCATCTAAGCTCGGAAATGGTCTGTTAGTACCAGCCCATATTCATAAAATTAAAATCCCCAAGCAAGACAACCCAAATGCTCGAGCAAGCTCTGAAAACTCCATGGATATTTACCCCACTAATTCCCGTTGTTTATTTATTTGTTGTTCCGTAAGAATTGCAACTTTAATTTTCAGAGAACCCTTGTAAATTTTAAATGACAGAGCGGAAGGAAGGCGTGTATTCAGACATTGGAATGGGTAGCCTGGATAGTCTTCTTTCCCAATACACAAAATGTTCTTTCATACCCCCTTAGAGTTCTCTGATAAGATTGGCGTGTCTCGGTGGCTCAGTGGTTAGCACTGCCGCCTCCCAGCGCCACGTGACCCGGTTTGATTTCAGCTTCGGGCGACATTCTGAGTGGAGTTTGCACATTCAACCTGTATCTGCAATGGTTTCCTCCTGGAATTCTGGTTACATCCTACAATCAAAGGATTTGTCCATGATAAATTGCGCATAGTGTTCAGGGATGTGCATGTTAGGTGGACTAGTCAGAGGCAAATCTAGACGAGTGGGAATGGGTTTGCTGGATACGTGTCAGGTCTCAAGGCCTGCGTCCACGCAGTCGGGATTCTAAGATCAGAAAAGCATATGTAAGGAAAGATATGTTGACATTGGAAGAAGTGCAATTTAGTTTTACGTCAATGATGTCTGGACGTCACGGATAGAGGTTGTCAGAGTAGATTATACAACGAAGACACTTTTGTCAATAATTTTGAAGTGATTCGTGAGATCTGGAGTGTATCTCAGAAAAACAATTCGAAAAACGACAGACAGGTGAAGATGAATTATTTTATTCAAGAATTAGCAGGCACAGACTGAAAATTATGTTCACGGACTTTAAACTTGATGTTAGCAAATACTTCTACACATAAAGGATGGGTGGTAGATGTTTCAAAATGTCTTCCACAAATGGCATTGGATATTGAATTAGTTGTTGATCAGAAATCTAAGAGAGGCATATTTTTGCTCATCCAAAAGTAAGCAGGTGTTTTTGCTGTGCAATAAGGGAACTCAATGTTGAATTCTGAAGTCTGCAGGGAACTCCAAGTAGAACCCAGGGCACTCCATAAAATGAGGTTTGAAAGGTCACAGGTGACTATTTGACTTGTGGCTGAAAAGTCATCATGGGAGAGGGGGCCGTATTGTCACGTAACGTTGGACCTCTGCAAGGTGTTTTGTTATCTCCAATAATTTTCCAAAGGCCGTGAGGAAACCTACATTTATTTCCCCCAAGGGGATTTTCCTGTGTTTTTAAACGTCAATTTGGAAAAGTTGGAAGTTGAAAACTAGTTGCCTTGTGCCTCCAACAAGGAAATGTCTTCAACCTGCAGAAGAGAGATTTTACAACCGCAATCCCTGACGAGAAAAAAAAAAACAATCACCCCCGGAAACATTGTGGACTGGGGCTATTGGAGTCTCTCCAGTCTTTTTTCACTCCATCTGCAACATCGATTTTCCCCCTGCCTCTGCGGCATAGAGATCTGTGGCAAATAAAGAAACACTTCAGCCCGTTATTTCTGCGCTGTAAGGAAACACAAGGATCTAAATGTTCGCGTCCCAGACTTCACCACTTGGCAGAACAAATTTAAAATAAACCTTCCATGAATTGGCATCACATGTACCTGTCTAAAACATTTCTAAATGTCCTGATGGTTTCTGCCTCCACCACCGTTAGCGTCAGTCTCTGAGATTCCCCTAATCAGGCAGCACAAGAAAGGCCCTTGACATACTGAGTCTGTATCAACTAAAAGCAACACCTACTGTCCATCGATTCTCGTCCCACTTTGCCTCACTAGAGTCATGTATTCCAATGTTATGACATTTCAAGTGTTCCTTCACGCACCTTAAAAAAGATTATAAGGTACCCAACCTCAACTACTCTCACGGGCAGTTGAAAGACATATCCTCATATATTCTCAAAACCTCTAATGACTTTCACCTTAATATGATGGCCCTGTTCTTTCCCACTGCAACTAAGCTGAAGAGAAGTCTTTTGTTCAGCTTACCCACGTCTATCAGAATCTTGCTCACATCTGTGAGATACAATATAAACCTTCACTGCTCCAAATTATTTAGCTAAACTATCCAACCTCTCTTCATTCCAAACTGATCCATCCCAAGTAACGCCCGGCTGAATCTTCGTTTCACCTCCTCTCCAGTGGAATCAAATTTATGGAGACCAGAAATATGCAGTCTCCAGCACTGCCCCACTTAATGTCCTGCTCATACCCAAAAGAAGTGGAAACTGAAATTGACTTTGCTGATAAATGTAAGACGCTGGGTAACCCGCATGGAGTACGACAACTTTTGACAACATACCCCTTCCCCAAATCTGTGCCACCAACGATGAGACATAAGTAAGGACTATGGTGGAATAGTCCCCATTTGCTGAATTATATGCTCATCAGATATCAATTATGAAATTTGACAGTTTAGCAACTCACCATTCGCTGACACATAATGACGACCATTCCCTCCCTCGCTCAATCTATCGGCCACGATGCAGTTACACAGCTGTGTGCACCATCTATCAGATACGCTACAGAAATTGAACAGGCTTTGAAGGCAACATTATCCAAACACACGATCATTACGAACACGAAGGTCAGCATCTTTGCAGATGTGACCAGAGAGGACAACTTCCTATTATTTCTCGCAATTGGTAAATCACACCATGACGAGGCAAGATAGGCTTCAGCTACTCTATCATAATTTCATGAGTGGAGATGTTGCTGTTGAGTGTCCAATCTTCCTCACATTTGCATCCACGTAGGTACAGAAACAGTCAATTTTAAAATGCAACCAGATCTATACGATGTGTAGGCTAGGCTGACAAGTGACAGGGCCAATGTGAGGACTGCTGATGCTGGAGAATACAGTCGATAGAGTTGTTCTTGAATAGCACAACAGCATCCGAGGAACAGGAAAATCGACATTTCGAACAAAAGCCCATTCATCAGGAAACGTCAATTTTCATGCTCTTCGGTTGCTGCCTGACCTGCTGTCCTTTCCAGCAACACATTTTCCACTGATGACTTGCAAATAACATCCACGTCATGCAAACATCAAGTTATGAATTCTATCAAGAGACAAAATGACAATTACCCCTTCGCATTCAATGGTGTTACTTTCAATGAGCTCCACTATCAACATCGTGGGGTTAACATTTGACAAGGAACTGAACTGGACTCACCAGGTAAACACATTAGATACA